>NC_091454.1:223403993-223608993 GCF_027789765.1 Dendropsophus ebraccatus
AATATGATTAATTAATAGTTCAGGCTATTACGCACGCGGCGATAGCAAACATGTTTGTTTATTAATTTATTTATTTATTTTTATTTATAAAATGGGGAAAGGGGGGTGATTCAGACTTTTATTAGGGGAGGGGATTTTGTGTTATTAAAAATACATTTTTCTTTTACTTTACACATATACTAGAAGCCCCCCTGGGGTTAGGGTTATTCCCCCTGGGGTTAGGGTTATTCCCCCCCTGGGGTTAGGGTTATTCCCCCCCTGGGGTTAGGGTTATTCCCCCCCTGGGGGACTTCTAGTATATGCACTCTGATCTCTCATAGAGATCCATGCAGTATAGTTATACTGCATGAATCCATGAGATCGGTGTTCTATTACTTTTGGCTGCTGCAGCCAAAAGCAATAGAATGCCGAGCCGGGATCAGCGCCATTACGGAGCAGACCCCGGCCCGGGATGGATGCGGGGATCGCCCCCCCCGCAATCGCGCCGCAGGGGGGCGATCCCCCCACTAGACCACCAGGCATGTATAACAGCAAGTATTTAGAAGCAGCTGTCAACTTTGACAGCTGCTTCTAAGTACTTAATTAGCGGGCACGGCGATCGGACCGTGCCCGCTAATAGCCGCGAGCCCGGGCTACTCGCGGCACCCGGGATCGCGGCAGTTCAGAGGGTGGTCGCCGCGCGACCCCCCTTTGAACTCCCATAGCGGCACGAGGACGTTCAATAACGTCCTGGTGCAGCTATGGGTTAAAGCGATAGAGACAGAATACGCTGTACCAGGCTCATACATATTCTTTATAAGGCTATAGAGAGAGAATAAGCTGTGCAAGGCCCCATCCATATTCTTCAAAGACTATAGAGGAGAGAATAAGTTGTACAAGGTCCCATGTATATTCTTATAAGGCTATAGAGGAGAGAATAACCTGTGCATGGTCCCATACAAATTCTTCATAAGGCTATAGAGGAGAGAATAAGCTGTACAAGGCCCCATGCATATTTTTCCATGGCTAAAGAGGAGAGAATAAGCTGTACTTGGCCTCAAAAATATTCTTGAAAAGGCTATAGAGAGAGAATAAGCTGTACAAGGCCCCATCCATTTTCTTCATAGGGCTATAGAGAGAGTAGAGAGAGAATAAACTGTACAAAGCCCCATACATATTCTTCATTAGATTATAGAGCATAGGATAAGTTGTACAAGGACCTCTTTATATATTTCTATGCTCAACATTAGGGAATACCTCAGCATTCCAGCTGATAAACTTAGGGACTGTTCGCACTGAGTAAAACAGACAGAATTCTGTAGAATCCCACCTGCCTCAGTGTGTCAATGCAATGCCTTACGCGCTTCCAATCAATGAATTGACATTTTAATTCTTTGAGTGGATAGTGGAGGCGCGTGAGGCATTGCATTGACACATTGAGGCAGGCGGGATACCGAGCGGAGATTTATTGCTAAGTTTTCTAAGTAAAGTCTGTTACATTTATTACGTCTGTGTGTCTTGTTGCTTTGCTATTGTAAAGGTAAAGTTTTCCAGCCGAACTTTGGGAAATTACCACTACCACCCCTATTATCAGTGCACCCCCACCCCCCTTCTCTCTCCTGATCTGGATAAGTGTGAGGAGGAGCAGACTCCCTGCAGACTAGAGACTGTGCAGTGGGTCAGTAAAGCAGGAAGACTGCTGACGTCATGCCCCCTGTGTAAAAAAAAAAAATACTCATTTAATTTAGAGCACTATGAAGCAATACACATCCCTATTACAATTAAAACATTTGTTGTAGAATATAGAGCCGATATTAATCCTCTTGACAATAGTGCGGGCTGCAGAGGAGGAAAAGAGGAGGCGAAGGAGGAGGAGGAGGAGGGTCTTGTCATTGTATAAAGTGGCTTCATCTGTGTAACTATAGATGATACGTCTTATGTCAGGTAAGATGCTGCAGGGTCTATGTTCTATTCCTATGCCTGGATATTACCTGGGATCAGCTGATCTATAACCTTCCATGTGAACACGGCCAGATCTGATCATAGGTCCAATGGGGCAGCTGCTGTGGGCAGGGGGGAGGCAAGTCCAGAAATGATGGCGACTTCATACTCAAGGCCATATTATGGGTCATTATAAAGCACCTATAAAAATCTATGGGCCCATATCGTATAGCGGCTTCTTACAGAAGTATAGAGAGGTGTCAGTAATTGTTCTACAGATGCTGTATTATAGAGGTATTCTAGAACAATCTCTACAATGGAAGCAGTGCCATATGGAGGTGCTATAGGGTGCTGTACAGGATGCCTATGGCTAACACAAACAGCTTTAAGATTTGACATACCTTTCGGTCTGTACTGTATGTCACAGATATGGTGGTGCACTGGGTGATCCGGCGCTCAACCGCTGGGATGATGTTATGTCGGTGGTTGAAATATAGCTCAGCCAGTGAGGATGTAGTCGTATGTAGATGCCAGTGCTCAGCACACAGGTGTGATGGTATACCTGCTTTTAGTTTTTGTGCCTGGCTGTATTGATCCCAATGGTTGGTGACCTGCCGGGCTGTGAGGGGTCCCTTGGGCTCTTATAATGGTGGTCCAGAGTGGGGAGATGACCCACCTGGACTGTCTGCACCGCTACCCACAGAAAGGGGAAAATATC
Source organism: Dendropsophus ebraccatus (assembly GCF_027789765.1). Taxonomy (NCBI): domain Eukaryota; kingdom Metazoa; phylum Chordata; class Amphibia; order Anura; family Hylidae; genus Dendropsophus; species Dendropsophus ebraccatus. The sequence goes on from NC_091454.1 coordinate 223,406,632, forward strand.
CCAAGTACAGTGTAGGCGGTGTGTAAAGGTGCTGATGTAATTCTCACTGAGTCCCAGTAAAATTAATAAACTGATCTTTACTGACAAGTCTCTTGTAATACAGGATAGTAGGGTATCGAGTGGCTTCTGAGGTAGAGACTTGCCTTCCCTTAATCTGTGCTGAGAAATGCTGACACGCTGAGGTAGGATAGGAGAGTTCAGAGGAGTGGAGAGGAGTTTGTCGGGAGAGCCCCAACAAAGTTTAGTAATGTGCTCTGCCGGAACTTGTGAATAGAAATACTTAAAGAAGAAATACTTGTGAGAAGAATACTTGTGCCTGTGTGTCGATCCTGAGTGTCGCTAAACCACCTTCTGCCCTGCAGTGTCGGGTTACCCGTCCTATGAGAGTGACAAAAGCCCCAGTCCTGGTTACCTGAGTTGAGCAAAGTGTCAGAGTGTGTCACGGTGTCACCTGAGATGCAAGATACAGTACGTAGGCCTTGGATACGGCTTTGCTCTATCCGGGTCAGTTCCTCTGTCTAGGATACCATCCTGCACTGTTAAGAAAGGTTCTTGGTGTGGGTTGGGATGATCTCTGACTTGTCCTCCTTAGCTGTTTAGCACTGCATTTTTTCAGTAAGTGTAGCTTTTAGAAAGAAAGTCTCTGTGTTCTCCACACCTGTGTCCACTACCACAGCTCATCTGTCTCAGACAGGGAACCTGGCAGAGCCAGGCCCTGACTAAGTACAGCAGAGATGCCGGGTCTGTGTGTGTCTTACTCCTCAGAGAATCAGAGGGAAAATTAATTGACGCTACACTTCCTCTACCCATGTGACGACTTCCTACAGGGTGTGTAACTGTCCCTGTGAGTGGTGAAGAAGAAAAGTGTGCCAAGAAAAGACAATAGAGAGGTAGGAAGAAAAGAGTATCTCTCATTGGTGCACAGAATCACATAATAAGACAGTAACCCTATAGTGACTACATCTGTGCAATACATACATAGTAATACATAGTGACATCTAGTGGTGAAACTTACATACCCCTTTATCCCCACGCTATGCTGAAGTACACGGCTTTTGCGACAGGTGCCTAAACTAAGTTTAGAGTATTCAAGTGACAATGTGGTTGACAGTAAGTATGATAAAACTTAGCTTTTATTTAGTGTTGTAAAATCAGTTACATGAATGGACGAACATTACAAACGAATCCACAGTGCTCTCTGTGGATGATTAAGGATACTTGGGCCTAGGTCCTGATGAGTCCCTGCATATAACTACTGTAGACCGCCTCGTGTGGGCGTCCCCTAGGCCAGGCGCGACTATCCCTACATACCCTAAAGGGATGATGTATTGTGAAAAGTATATGGGTATGTGGTTACATGTGACCTCGAATGTTTAGATATATGGGGGGATGTATACCCTTCTAGCAATCAATGATTATAAATTGTTACAAAGTATTGGACATCTTGCATGGTCAAGCCAACGATGTGTGGACTTGTTTTTGACCCTGTTTCCGACGCGTTTCCCGCAGTCAGTGGTGCTGGGTTCCTCAGGGAGTTAGTGGGTCAAAATTTATTTTACTGACATCATCAGAGGTAGGGAAGGTCACTGTAGGCAGTGCAGATATCTTGTCCCAGACGAGTAGATGTATAAAGGAAGTTGCCGTGTGAGCTAGGATGCTGGATGAACCTAGGGAATAGCTGTGTACCTTAGGATGTTGTATATCTAGGGGCTCTCTCCATCCTAGATGTGCCTGGCTGGATAAAGAGACGTCCGGACCCTATCCGGTTCTATCCATTAGGATCGTGAGGTATGGCTTCCGGGTCTGTAGTCAGCTAGTGAGGAGGTACAGGTCCATTTGGCTGTCTCTGGCGACTCCTTTCAAAACAGTTGGAGCAGTGTTCTAGAGATCTCCGAGGTTCCAGAGGTTGGACCCCCAAAATGTAATATTTTTCCCCTATCCTATTAATAGCTGACAAGAAAAATAACCTGGCAAACCCCTTTAAGGTGATAGAGACAGAATAAGCTGCACCAGGCCCAAAACATATTCTCCATAAGACTATAGAGGAGAGAATAAGCTGTACAAGGCCTCATACATATTCTCCATAAGGCTATAGAGGAGAGAATAAGCTGTACAAGGCCTCATACATATTCTCCATAAGGCTATATAGGAGAGATCAAGCTGTACAAGGCCCCATACATATTATTTATAAGGCTATAGAGGAGAGAACAAGCTGTACAAGGCCCCATACATATTATTTATAAGGCTATAGAGGAGAGAACAAGCTGTACAAGGCCCCATACATACTTTCCATAAGGCTATAAAGGAGAGAACAATCTGCACAAGGCCCCATACATATTTTTATTTATACGGCTATAGAAGAGAGAATAAGCTGTACAAGGCCCCATAAATATTATTCATAAGGCTATAGAAAGAGAATAAGCTGTACAAGGCCCCATAAATATTATTCATAAGGCTATAGAAAGAGAATAAGCTGTACAAAGCCCCATACATATTATTCGTGAGGCTAAAGAGGAAAGAATAAGCTGTACTAGGCCTTAACCCTATTTTTTATAAGGCTGTAGAGAGAGAATAAGCTGTACAAGGACCCATAAATATTCTTCATAGGTCTATAGAGGAGAGGATAAAGTGTACAAGGCCCCATCCATATTCTTCTGAGGCTATAGAGAGAGAATAAGCTGTACAAGGCCTCAAACATATTCTCCATAAGGCTATAGAAGAGAGAATAAGCTGCACAATGTCCCATACATATTATTTATAAGGCTATAGAGAGAGAATAAGCTGTATAATGCCCCATAAATATTATTCATAAGGCTATAGAGAGAGAATAAGCTGTACAAGGCCTCATACATATTCTTCATAAGACTATAGAGGAGAGGATAAGCTGTTCAAGGCCCCATACATATTCTTCATAAGACTATAGAGGAAAGGATAAGCTGTACAAGGCCCCATCCATATTTTTCTATGCTGAATATTAGGCATACCTTAGCATTCCAGCTGATAAACTGCTGTTATATCTTCCAGAAATTGTACAATTAGGGCCTGTTCACATTTAGTAAACAGGTGATATTCCATGAGGAGCCCCTTCTGCAGACTCCGCTCAGAATCCCGCCTGCCTCAATACGTCATTGCGCCTTGCGCACCTCCGCTCGATAAACTGACATTTTAATTCTTTGAACAGAGAGTGAAGGCGTGTGAGACATCGCATTAACACACTGAGGAAAGTGGGATACCGAGCGGAGATTTATTGCCAAGTTTTCTAAGTAAAGTCTGTTACATTTATTACATCCATGTCCCTGGTTGCATTGCTATACTCAACGTAAAGTATTCCAGCAGAAGAAAGGAGCTGCGGCACTCACCAAAGTTAATCTCAGCCAACTTTATTTCTCAAACATAGTCACAGGACAGAGACACAGCTGAACTTACAGCGGAAATTACCACTACCACCCCCAAGTCCAGAAATGATGGAGACTTCATGCTCAAGGCCATGTTATGGGTCATTATAAAGCACCTATAAAAATCTATGGGGTTTCACATATGTCACAGAGTTGTCTCATCAGAGTCAGCCCGTCATATTGCTGGGGGCTCTGTGATATTATGGGGGCACTGTACTATGGTAATATTATGGGAGCACTGTACTATGGCAATATTATGGGGGCACTGTAGTATGGTGATATTATGGGGGCACTGTACTAAGGTAATATGAGGGAACTGTACTATGGTAATCTTATGGGGACACTGTAGTAGTGATGTTATGGGGGCACTATTGTATGGTGATATTATGGGGGCACTGTACTATGGGGATATTATGGGGGCACTGTACTATGGTGATATTATGGGGCACTGTAGTATAGTGATATTATGGGGGCACTATTGTATGGTGATATTATGGGGGCACTGTACTATGGTGATATTATGGGGGCACTGTACTATGGTGATATTATGGGGCACTGTAGTATAGTGATATTATGGGGGCACTGTACTATGGTGATATTATGGGGGCACTGTATTATGGGGGCACTGTAGTATGGTAATATTATAGGGCACTGTAGTATGGTGATATGGGGGTACTGTAGTGCAGTAATATTATGGGGGCACTGTAGTATGGTGATATTTAGAGATAAGCAATTTTACATTACAACGTTCCTATAATATCACTAGAGTTGAGCGAATTTACATTAGAAATGTTACAATTGTTTGCTTGGCACTCGGCTTATACACCGGCTGCCTTTGATCTCTGTGCCGCTCCCTGCAGCTCCAAGAAAAATGGTAAATACCAGAGGGCCCTTGAGCAAATTATCCAACCTTGGACCATAAGAAGAAGGTTGTAGAACATATAGCTTATCCTAGCAGTGTGGACTGGTTGGTGGCAGGTTCCGGCCCTGAAGAGAGAACATGTCTCTTTGAGAGAAGATCATCTTCTTTGGCCTGACCTTTGCAGACTACCAGGTAGAGCTCAGAAGCAACTTTAGGAGCTGGAACTTGTCCCGGAATATCTTCCTATTTGCTTGTCTCTTTCTGCATACATTGTTACACAGGATACTGAGAAAACTTACAGCTTACTAAATGGTCTGACTAGCAGGAGCTGAGCTAGCATACATGCACTGGCCATACGTCGGACAGGTTTACACAGATTTAACTCCACCCCTTTTGACGTTAAAGAGCTAGATTAGGGACTTCACTTACTGGTTGATATACATCATGTGACCAAAGCATCTTCCATACATGTGACACTGGGTGTGGTAAACACACAGCAGAAACGTTAGCACTTGCACTAATGATATCCGGCAGTGTGACAAGTAAAGCAGCAGCACATACACAGGACATACCTAAACACTAATATTAAGCAAGGTATTCCTGTCACACGACAACCTTATCCATGAAGTAGTTGGGAAGCAGGTACCAGGACACTGCATTTGTCTGCACTCCTATACTCACACACGGGTGATAATGACTGGTATGGGTACGTGCGCACTACGCAATCCTAACGGAAAACCCATTCTATGCACCCACGGATTCCATTTTCCGCACGAGCGGGTGCGAGCTGCGGAATCCGCAACAAGTTTTCCGTCAGGATTCCGTAGTGTGCATGTACCCTTATGGTCTTGAAGAAATCTTGCACAAATACAGTTTTTAAATTTCCTATTGCAGATTGGGTCTGAGGTTTGCATAAAAGAATAGGAGACGATATAGTTTAGGCTACTCTGATCTTCTTCCATCTTTTGCCCTCTAGGGAATGGACAACAGAAATCAATCAACAATCACAATCACTCTGTTCCTGATCGTCCACATCATGGCCCTGACCGCTAATGTCCTGGTGATTGTCCTGGTCGGGGTCACCAGGAGCCTCCACTCCCCCATGTACTTCTTCCTCAGCCAGTTGTCCTTGTCTGAACTCCTGTTCACCAGTAACATTGTGCCCAACATGTTATGGCTGATCCTGGTGGGAGGAGGAAGAGTATCGGTAGCCCGGTGTATAGCTCAGTTGTACTTATTAGGTGTTCCAACCATTGCTCAGTGTCTGCTGTTGGCGGCCATGTCCTTTGATCGCTGTGTGGCCATCTGCAGACCATTACACTATGCCACCATGATGACCTTCACTCGTCAGCTTCAGATGGTCGTCTCCTGCTGGTTGTTGGGGGTTAGCTTGACTCTATTTGTTTATATTTTCGTCAGGAACTTGAAATTTTGTGCCCTCAACACCATCAACCACGTCTACTGTGATATCGCTCCTCTTCTACGGTTGTCCTGCTCCAATACGTCTGCCATAGAGCTGGTCACTGCTGTGCTGTCATGTCCCCTTCTTCTGTCACCATTCATATTTATCATAGTCACCTACGTTTCTATCATTCGGACCATCCTTAAAATTCCCTCCAGCACTGGAAGACATAAAGCCTTCTCCACCTGCAGCTCCCACCTGATCATCGTGTGCACGTACTACGGGACACTGACGTCCATTTATATTTTCCCACCAAGAGATAATTCCATAGACCTGAACAAGGGTCTGTCTGTCCTCTACACACTGGTGCCTCCCCTGTTCAATCCTCTTGTCTACAGCTTGAGGAACCAGGAGATCAGAACGGTAGTTTATAAATATTATAAATATTTGGGTCCATTAAGACCAAACAAGTAAAGATCCCCCTTGCCAAGTAATCCGAGCACACAATTCCGGCTGATTTCGTTGAATCTATAGAGAATGAATGGAACTGCGGGTCACGTGCCCACCCAAGCCTCAATTAAAAAAAAAAGTCAGGGCACCATTCTAGAAATCCCCAGAGGGCTAAGAGGTCGGACCCCCCCCCCCCCACACACACACACAATCTCATATTTGTCACCTATCATATGGATAGGGGACAAGAAAAATAACTTGGCAAACCACTTTAAGGCTATAGTAAGAGAATAAGCTGTACAAGGCCCCAAACATATTCTTTTATGGCTTTAAAGGAGAGGATGAGCTGTACCCAGTCCCATACATATTCTTTAAAGGCAATAGAGTAAAGAATAAGCTGTTCCAGGCCACATATATATTCTTCTTAGGCTATAGTGAGAGAATAGACTGAAAAGGCCTCAAACATATAGATAAAGAGTAGAGAATAAGCTGTACAAGGCCCCAAACATATTTTTCATAAAGCTATAGAGAGAATAAGCTGAACCAGGTACGGGAAGTCAGGGCACCGTTCTAGAAATCCCCAGAGGGCTCACACACACACACACACACACACACACACACACACACACACACACAGTCTCATTTTTGTCCCCTATGATATGGATAGGGGACAAGAAAAACAACTCGGCAAACCACTTTAAGGCAATAGAGACAGAATAAGTTGTGCAAGGCTCCATACATATTCTTCTAAGGTTAATGTGGTGTCCCTCTATTGAGTGTCTTATGCACCTGTTGCAAAGTTCTCATTTCAGGTTAAAGTGGTGATGAGGTATTCTAAAGTTTCGCCACTAGATGTCAGTGTTTTCTATATGCCTATGTTATTATATGCACAGCTGAAGTCAGTATTGGGTTAATGTTTCTGTTGTACCATGTGTTTTGTGCTAACCACTAGGAGGTGCTCTCTCTCTTTCTACCTATCCCTGCTCTCTACACACTCACCCCCTGTAGGAGGAGTTAGTTAGCTCAGTGTGAGAGAAGTCAGTTCAGAGCAGTCTAGTGTAGACACCGCACTGTATAGATGCAGCAAAAGACAACCAGTTCCTTCACAAGTTCTACTATATCTACTATGGAGTGCTATGCATTTTAAAGGGAGAGGTCACAGAGGAACACCCTGACCCACGCAAGAACACATCTAAGCAGGGCAGTATCTGGAAGCACAAGGAACTAAGCAGCAAGTACCATAGGCCTATATATCCTATCGCGCAGTGCAGGTAACAGGGACACCCCCGGACACTTAGCTACTAGTGATGATCAAACAGTAAAATGTTCGGGTTTGAGTCAAACCTCAAACAATAGTGAAGTTCGGTTCGAAGTTTGACTCGAACTCGAACCCCATTAAAGTCAATGGGAGATTTTCGGGTTAATTTTGACAACTATATGTATTAGTAGGAGAAACTGTAATTATCATACAGAAGAGTAAACTGCAAACATGGAGCAACTTATAGCCTGAAATTTGACTTTAAGAATGAAAGAGATGAGCGAATAGTGAAATATTCGATAATTCGAATCGAATAGCTCCCGATATTCGCATATTCGAACAATTATCGAATCCCATTATAGTCTATGGGAAAAAAATACTTGGGAACTCCTCTGTACGAAACATCGATACATCTAACAGATGAAGAGATTGATTTTTCAAAAAATTATTCAGCTATGTAAATTGAGCAAAATGGACTTTTTAGCTACTCAGGAAAAATTTGACCACCAACTCCTCTGTAACAATGATTGATTAATCTAACATATGTTTAGAATAATTAAAAAAAAAAAAAAAACATTTGCAATGCAGACTGACAAAAATGGGCTTTTTGCCCACTCAGAAAAAATTTAACCACCAACTCCTCTGTACCTGACTGATTAATCTAACAGATGTTCAAATTAATTAAAAAAAAAATTATTCTGCAATGCAGACTGACAAAAATGGGCTTTTTGCCCACTCAGAAAAAATTTAACCACCAACTCCTCTGTACCTGACTGATTAATCTAACAGATGTTTAAATTAATTTTAAAAAAAATTATTCTGCAATGCAGACTGACAAAAATGGGCTTTTTACACACTCATGAAAAATTGGTTAAATTGATTGCAGTGAGAAGAGCCCAACGGGGAACACGGAGGTTGCGGTTCAACTAAATTATGCAGCAGAACATGGCAGGAGAGATGGAGGCATTTAAAAAATAACCATTTGGAGGCCTAAGAGGATGAGGAGAAAGAGGTGTATGCAGTGCGCATCAAGCTCATACTGGTGTATTTTTCAAAATACATTCAGCTGTAACACTTGGAACACTAGCTGTGGGCAGCAGTAGAATCCAATTTTTAGAAGCAGCAGGCATAGGAACTACAGACGTGATATGTAGTGTAGTGGAAATGTGTATTTCACATTGTCAAGAAGACATGCTACAGTTTACTAGTCAGTCACATCAGCAACTGGGGCAACTAAATGGTCAGAGATCCACGCTTGATTCATTTTTATAAATGTCAAACGATCCACATTGTCAGTGGATAGATGGATAAGTTGGTCAGTTATCACCCCGCCAGCTGTGCTGAATGTGCGTTCCGAGATAACACTGGCTGCTGGGCAAGATAACATTTCAGGCCTTTCATCCAGTTTGGACAGCCAGAAGTTGAATGGGTCAAGGCCAAGTCCAAAAACATCGATGTTAATGCGCAGATAGTCATGGACCATGATCTTAAGGCGGTCTCTGTGTGTCAAAATGCTGCCTTACCTTGTCGGCGTTGGTGAGGTGGTAAAAATTGATTGTCAAAGTAGGGTTCTGCCATACTGCCTGCTGCGGCTACTTAATTCTACTGCTGCCGCGTTGCTGACGCTGTTCCACCATGACATTAGAATGTGAAGACCTAAAAGATGTCTCGAGTTGGTCAATGAGCACTGTCTCAAAATCCTGCATTCTACTATCAAGTTCTGTGGGTGAAAGGAAATTGCTCACTTTGGTCTTGTACCGTGGATGAAGGAGGATTGCCACCCAGTAATCGCTGTTCATTTTTATTGCCCTGATGCGTGGATCATGTTGGAAGTAATGTAGCATCCAAGCACTCGTGTGAGATGCTACCGGGATCTCCCAAGCCTCGGGGTCGAGGGGCACTAACAGGATCTTCATCCTCCTCTTCCTCCTGCTCCTCCCCCTGTAATCTGTGACAACCTCTTAGCAGTGAAGGGGAATCAGTACCGGTGGTGTCCACCCCTGCCTCCTAATCCTCCTCCACTTTTTCCTCCTGACCGTCACCAGAGACCTGGCTAGCCTCATGCATTCTACTGCCGACCTGCACCCGCCCTTGACCTAGAACCAGTGCCTAAAGGAGACCTATACAACTGTGAAACAGTTGGGTCCTCTGCATCCTCCAGTGAGTAAGGTTCCGTGTCTGCCTACCCCTCTTCCATCACTGCTGAGACCTGCTGCCGCAGAGTGCCTAACGCTTGTTCCACTAAAAATATCACCAGAACGGTGATGCTGATAAGGGCATCGTCTCCTCCATGTGTCTGTAGTCAGATGGACCTTGGTGGACACAGAGCAGCCAACGTGCTTGAGATATTTTCTGCAACGTGCTGGGACAGGGCAGGGATAGCTTTTCTTGCAAATAAATGCCTGTTAGGCATCTGATACTGAGGACATGACAGGGCCACAATGTGGCAGGAGCCAGGGCCGTCTTACCCATTGGGCATGGTAGGCGGCTGCCCGGGGGCCCTTGCGTCCTAGGGGGCCCCTGCCCGCTGTCACAGCGGGCAGGGGTCCCCTAGGACGCAGGGGTCCCCGGGCAGCCGCCTCCCATGCCCAATGGGTAAGACGGCCCTGCACGCCCCCCCCCTTCCCCTTCTCTTGCGACCGCAAGCACTTTCTTGCTTGCGGTCGCAAGAGGAAATCCGGCCCTGGCTGATGCGTCGCTCCCCGGGGGATTCTCAGGGAGCGCACGCATCCGGAACCTCAGTGCGCGTCGCTGGGGCTTCCTGTACCGGAAGTCCCGGCCCGGGCGCACACTGAGCTTCCGGATGTGTGCGCTCCCTGAGAATCCCCCAGGGAGCGACGCATCAGCCGGGGGCAGAAGAGGAGAGGAAGCAGCGACGGGGGAGCGCTGGTAGGTGAGTTGGGTGTTTGTTTGTTTTTATCTGCTGTGCAGGGGGGAGCCATCTATAAGGGGGGAATACGGGGGAGCCATCTATAGGGGGGATACAGGGGGGAGCCATCTATAGGGGGGGATACAGGGGGGAGCCATCTATAGGGGGGATACAGGGGGGAGCCATCTATACAAGGGGGGAAATACAGGGGGAGCCATCTATAGGGGGATACAGGGGGGAGCCATCTGTACAAGAGAGGGGGGATACAGGGGGGAGCAATCTATAGGGGGGGATACAGGGGGGAGCCATCTATACGAGGGGGGGGGGGTACAGGGGGGAGCCATCTATAGGGGGGGATACAGGTGGGAGCCATCTATATGAGGGGGGGGATACAGGGGGGAGCCATCTATAGGGGGGGATACAGGGGGGAGCCATCTATACGAGGGGGGGATACAGGGGGGAGCCATCTATAAGGGGGGAATACAGGGGAGCCATTTATAGGGGGGGATACAGGGGGGAGCCATCTATAAGGGGGGAATACGGGGGAGCCATCTATAGGGGGGGATACAGGGGGGGCCATCTATAAGGGGGGAATACGGGGGAGCCATCTATACGGGGGGGGGATACAGGGGGGAGCCATCTATAAGGGGGTAATACAGGGGGAGCCATCTATAAGGGGGTAATACAGGGGGGAGCCATCTATAAGGGGGTAATACAGGGGGGAGCCATCTATAAGGGGGTAATACAGGGGGGAGCCATCTATAAGGGGTAATACAGGGGGAGCCATCTATAGGGGGGGATACAGGGGGGAGCCATCTATAAGGGGGTAATACAGGGGGGAGCCATCTATAAGGGGGTAATACAGGGGGGAGCCATCTATAAGGGGTAATACAGGGGGGAGCCATCTATAAGGGGGTAATACAGGGGGAGCCATCTATAAGGGGGTAATACAGGGGGGAGCCATCTATAAGGGGTAATACAGGGGGAGCCATCTATAAGGGGGTAATACAGGGGGAGCCATCTATAAGGGGGTAATACAGGGGGGAGCCATCTATAAGGGGGTAATACAGGGGGGAGCCATCTATAAGGGGGTAATACAGGGGGGAGCCATCTATAAGGCGGTAATACAGGGGGAGCCATCTATAAGGGGGTAATACAGGGGGGAGCCATCTATAAGGGGGTAATACAGGGGGAGAGCCATCTATAAGGGGGTAATACAGGGGGAGCCATCTATAAGGGGGTAATACAGGGGGGGGGGCATCTATAAGGGGGTAATACAGGGGGGGAGCCATCTATAAGGGGGTAATACAGGGGGGGGAGCCATCTATAAGGGGGTAATACAGGGGGGGAGCCATCTATAAGGGGGTAATACAGGGGGAGAGCCATCTATATGGGGGTAATACAGGGGGGAGCCATCTATATGGGGGTAATACAGTGGGAGATATCTATAAGGGGCCAATACAGATGTACAGTGTGTAGAGAGATGAGGATGGTGACAGAATGTGGAGCCTAATATGTCTGTCTGGCAGATTCTGTGGATTCGTGGCTCGGAGAAGTTCTCATAACGGCCCTGGGAAGATGGAGAAGAAGATGAAAAGGGAAGAACTCCGATCAGAGAAGACGTCCCCTGTGAGTCACTTGATGTATCTGCACTGTAATGTATATGGTGTACAGAACCTGTGTAGAGCTGGGTACCTCTATATGACTGGATGAGGTGATAGTGATCTGTGTACAGTGGATTAGTCAGTAGCAGCGGTGGTGTTAGTCAGTATGCGGTGGTAATATTTGTTGCTTGTTATCTGGCATATATATAGAGAAGGGCAAAACAACATGTCTCATATAGACAGAGGGGCAACAACATGACTATTATATTATATATGAACCATGTTGTTTCCCTGTATTCTGTATACATGGAAACAACATGGTTCTCATATATAATATAATAGTCATGTTGTTGCCCCTCTGTATATATGAGACATGTTGTTTTGCCCTTCTCTATATATAAGCCGTGTTGTTTCCCTGTATATTGTATTATACAGTATACATACAGGGAGACAACATGGTTCTCATATATAATAGTCATGTTGTTGCCCCTCTGTATATATGAGACATGTTGCCCTGCAGATTGCTGTTGGAAGTGCTGTCTCCATTGCGTTTTTTGGATACTTTGAAGCCAACCTGGTCTGGTTTGGTGAGGCGGCACGCACGGTTATTTTTTGTTTTTGCGCTGCTGAGAGACTGTGTTGTGAATTAAAGTTTATGTTAACAATAATTTGTATTTTTTATTGTACGTAATTGTACTGGCTAGGGGCGGGGTTGCAAAGATGGGGGGGGTTTTGATGGCGGCGGCCGCGGGGGCTGGGGCCCAATTCGCACCTCTGCCCAGGGGCCCATAATGCTGTTAAGACGGCCCTGGCAGGAGCCATCTGTGTCCACCAGGCGGAAAGGCAACATTTTCAAAGCTAACAGCCTGGCAATGCCGACATTACGTTTTTTGGCTTTGGGATGGTTGGGGTGAAAGCGTTCCTTATGCTCCCACACCTGGTACACAGAAGGCTGGCTGCTGGACTAGCAGCTGTACGCTGTGCAGGTCACACTGGTAGAAGGAGAAGGTGTCATCCGTGTTGGTGGCGGTGGGGAGCGGCCGACAGTATCTTTGAGTGGAGATGGTGCTTGGTTGTCCTGCACCGACACATCGGCAGAAGAGGGCCGCTTTGGCTTGGAAGTGGAGGAGGAGGCAGCAGTTATCATGGTAGTTGGAAACCCAGGACCTGTGTGGCCTTTTAACTCCGAGTGACAATTCCACAGCAATTCATGCATTCCCTGTATGTGCCTGTTCATGCTCGTGGTACTTAAACACTTTTCATTTTTTCCGTTGCCGGCAAATACAACATATCACCTCAGTCTGAGAATCAGAGGCTTGTTTAAAAAAGGCCCAGGCTTCACAGGTTCGGGACTTCTTCGATAGCGAAAACCTAGTGCCGGTCTCCCCACTGCCACCACTGACCATGGCTGGCACAGTAATATCAGCGGACTTGTGCGACCACCCTCTCCCTTTCATAAGTCGGACCCGCACTGTAACTACCTCATCCTCCACGTTGGATCCACAATGTCATCATCATCACAGGTGACTTCCTCTATCTGACAGTCTACATCCTCAAACTGCGGGCTAGAAACCACAGGCACTGCTGACCGCTCTGTATTTCTGACGACAGACCAGCTTCCTGATCCTCCTCTGAGGGCATCAGCATATGGGCATCAGAGCAGACTAAATCATCCTCTTTGGCCTCTTGATCTTTTGAACCGCCTTCTGACCCCAACTGCATTGTGTGGTCAAAGAGCTCTTCAGAATGTGGATTATTTTTAGTGGCCTGGATATTGTACATTCTACCCATGTTTACTTCCAGTTGGACTGACGATGATGATGATGACATTTGTGGCCGTGACTGAGAGGAAGAGGAGGTCAAAGCGCTTGATTCAGGGTCCGATAACCACTGAAGAACACATTGAAAACGCTGTTCATTAATAAGGCGCACAGGAAACCTAGCAAGAGAGGACAGGCCTGATGGTCCTGCTACTGACGATGTTCTTGCTTGTATGTTGGCCGGAGCACTAGAAGCAGTGCCTTGTGCACTACCTCTATCTCCCCTTCCCACACCTGATATTGCTCGCCTACCATCTCTGGTTCTCACCATGTTCACAAGATAGGTATGAAATCTTAGAAGATACAACAACAACAAAAAAAATCAACAGATCTACCCACTCACGTACAAAAATCAGACGTACGATTAATTACTGGGTATAACAGATGTGAAGTATTCCGTATTTTTTTTATGACGGACAAAGAACGTATGTCAGCTGATAGGAATACCACTGTAATCACTGAACAAATCCATGTACACAAATCAGATGTAAGTTTAATTACTGTATAACAGATGTCAAGTATTTTGTATTTTTGGTGAAGGACAGAGGACGTTTTTTAGCTTATAGGAATACAGTTGCAATTACTAAACAAATGCATGTACACAAATGAGATGTATGTTTATTACTGTATAACAGATGTGAGCGAACCAAAATACACTTTTGGGCACTATGTATAAATTGTCAAATCCAATATGCAGTCTGCAATACCAAAGCTAAGTATTGCTGTGACTGCAATGCTGTCTATAAACAGGAAAATGCTTGTTGCAAATATGCTAGACTAACCTTGCTAAACACCCCACTAATCTCACTACCTATCTGTCTAATTGAAATGCCAGCATGCAGCATGGAATGAGACACTGAGAGAGCACTCTATCTAGCACAGTGAGCTGAAAATGGCATCCAGAACGCAGCACAGTGACTTTTAGGTCATGTGATTTTAGCAGCCAATGAGACCCCTACACCATGACGTTTCTGGCACGGATTGGTTGGCAAAAAAGCGCTCGAATGCTAACTCGAACCTGAACGCTAAATCGAACGAACAGTAAAATGTTTGGTTTAAGAAAATCGAGATGTTTGACTTAAACCTAACTTTTCTCGAACAGTTTGATCAACACTATTAGTTATACCCAGATAACCATGACTGGGGCTTGTAATACCGTGACAGGACGGGTAGCTCGTAACTGTAGGGCAAAAGGTGGTCAGACCAAAGTCTAAACACAACTGCAAGTAAACAATACACTACAAAGTTTATCCTCAGGTTCCGGCAGAGTACACAGCTACATTGGGTTGGGGCTCCTTTGACTCACTCCTCCTCTACTCTTCAAGCACCGTCCGCTACAACTACCTATTCTCTACTCCTTGGGTTATTTTTTCCCCTTCTGTGGGTTGCGGTACCGATAGTCTGGGTGGGTCAGTTAGATCACAGGACTACTGTGATCAGGCTGCAGGCTTTGAAATCTACACATTACTACTGTAGATGTGCTCATCTCTAGTTGTGTTAGTTGTGTGATCTGGAAAAGTGGAGGAAGAGAAGACTTCCTGTGAGCTAGAGACTGTGGAGACTGTGTACAGTCAGTAAAGCACCAAGACTGTTGACGTGATGCCCATCGGTCATCTTGGGCTCCCTGAAGGCCTCCTACACCCTGTGTCAAAAACCCAACACATTTAGAGCACTATGAAGCAATAAACATCACTATTATAATTATTACATTATTTGTAGAATATAAATAAAGCTGGTATTAATCCTCCGGACAATGGTGCGGGCTGCGGAGGAGGATCCCAGGAGGAGGAGGGTCCCAGGAGGGTCTTGTAGGTGTATAAAGTGGCTTCATCTGTGTAACTATAGATTATATGTCTTATATCAGGTAAGATGCTGCAGGGTCTACGTTCTATTCCTATACCTGGATATTACCTGGTATCAGCTGATCTATAACCTTCCATGTGAACACGGCCAGATCTGATCATAGGTCCAATGGGGCAGCTGCTGTGGGCAGGGGGGAGGCAAGTCCAGAAATGATGGCGACTTCATGCTCAAGTTATATAGAAAAAACAGTCGCACAAATCTGCCTTAAGGCAACCATACCCACTGTCGGATCTCCACCGATCCCTTTAAAGTCCAATGAAACAACAAAATTAGTGACAGTAGATAGGTGTTTGACCACCCTGTACCTGCGTATCCCAAGGTCGTAGTCCTCTTTTAAGCCAGGATACCCATGATGAAAGGAATCCACACTCTTGAACTGCTGTCCAAACACTGGTTTATTTACGGATACTTGGTACAATATTGCTCACAGGCTGAACCACACAAGGACTTCATGCTCAAGGCCATATTATGGGTAATTATAAAGCACCTATAAAAATCTATGGGCCCATATCGTATAGCGGCTTCTCACAGAAGTATAGAGAGGTGTCAGTAATTGTTCTAAAGGCCACCAGATGCTGTATTAAAGAGGTATCCTAGAACAATGTCTACAATAGAAGCAGTGCCATATGGAGGCGCTATAGGGTGCTATACAGGATGTCACATCACATTGCTAGGGGGACTGCAGTATGGTGAAATTATGGGGGCTTTGTAATATGGTGAGATTATGGGGGCTTTGTAATATGGTGAGATTATAAGTGCATTAGACTATAGTAATATTAGGGGAGCTATATAGCTTATTTACTTAAAGGGAATGTATTCACATTAGACTAAACTCTAGGATCTGCACAGTTTAGCTGCTCTGTTTAAGAATAAACACTCATACTTATAGAAGAACTGTGCAAATCTGGCACACAACACCAGGAGGGTTGAATACAGGAGAATGATCACCGACAGGGATGCTGATCAGCACCATTTTTGACTAAGATGAGAAGAAAATGGTAAATGCCAGAGGGCCCTTGAGCTAATTAACCAACCCTGGACTAGAAGAAGGTGGTTGTAGAACATAAAGCTCTTTCTTGCAGCATGAACTTGACTAGTGACTTGTGTGTAGCAGGTTCAGGTCCTGAAGAGATTTCACATCTCTTTAAATAGAGGAAAGATCTTCTTCTTTGGCCTGACCTTTGCAGACTACCAGGTAGAGCTCAGAGGTAACTTTAGGAGCTGGGAACTTGTCCTGGAATATCTCCCTATTTGCTTGTCTCTCCCTGTATACTGTTATGCAGGATACTGAGAAAACTTAAAGCTTAAGAGGTGAATGAATGGTCTGACTAGCAGGAGCTGAGACTAATTCCAGTCCTCCCCTTTCAAGGTTAACAAGAAGCTAGACTAGGGACTACTCTTCCTGGTTGATAGACATCATGTGACCAAAGCATCTTCCATACATGTGACACTGGGTGTGGTAAACACACAGCAGAAAGGTTACCACTTGCACTGATGATATCTAGCAGTGAGACAAGTAAAATAGCAGCACATACACAGAGACCATATAAAATATTAAGTTTTCCTTGGCCACATGACAACCTTATTCATGGCAGAGAAGCAGGTATGGGGACACTGCATTTGCCACTCCTATACTCACGTGTGGGTGATAATGACTGGCCATAACAATAACGGTCTTGTACATATATTGTTTTCAGCTTTTTTTTAAAAAATTTTTTTTACTTTGACTGACAGATGATAACACTCCGGGGTTTGTCGAGCTTTGTGTGCTTGGTTTCCTTTTGCAGTGGGGGAGGGCTTGTGCTGCAGCCAGGTACCTTACAGCCATAGTCAGGTCTGGTCTGAGGTTTGCATAAAGGAATAGTAGACACTTACAGTATAGTTTGAGGCTACTCTGATCTTCTTCCCATCTTCTATCCTCTAGGGAATGGACAAGAGAAATCAATCAACAATCACAGAATTTCTCCTCTTGGGATTTGGAGACCTCCATAAAGTCAAGATCTTAGTTTTCACTCTGTTCCTGATCGTCCACATCATGGCCCTGACCGCTAATGTCCTGGTGATTGTCCTGGTCGGGGTCACCAGGAGCCTCCACTCCCCCATGTACTTCTTCCTCAGCCAGTTGTCCTTGTCTGAACTCCTGTTCACCAGTAACATTGTGCCCAACATGTTATGGCTGATCCTGGTGGGAGGAGGAAGAGTATCGGTAGCCCGGTGTATAGTTCAGTTCCACTTATTGGGAGTTCCAACCATTGCTCAGTGCTTGCTGTTGGCGGCCATGTCCTTTGATCGCTATGTGGCCATCTGCAGACCATTACACTATGCCACCATGATGACCTTCACTTGTCAGCTTCAGATGGTCGCCTCTTGCTGGTTATTGGGGGTCAGTTTGATTCTATTTGTATATTTTTTTTTCAGGGAGTTAAAATTTTGTTACCTCAACACCATCAACCACTTCTACTGTGATATGGCTCCTCTTCTACGGTTGTCCTGCTCCAATACGTCTGCCGTAGAGCTGGTCGCTGCTGTGGTGTCATGTCCCCTTCTTCTGTCACCATTCATATTTATCATAGTCACCTACGTTTCTATCATTCGGACCATCCTTAAAATTCCCTCCAGCACTGGAAGACATAAAGCCTTCTCCACCTGCAGCTCCCACCTGATCATTGTGTGCATGTACTACGGGACACTGACGTCCATTTATATCTTCCCACCAAGAGATAATTCCATAGACCTGAACAAGGGTCTGTCTGTCCTCTACACACTGGTGACTCCCTTGTTCAACCCTCTTGTCTACAGCTTGAGGAACCAGGAGATCAGAGCCGCCATTTTTAAATATTTTCCATCTTTAAGGTCTTGGAAATGAAATCCTAGCACACAATCTAATGTATATGAGGTCATCTTATGCTTTTGCCATAGTAGATTGCTAGGTTTGGTCTTGAGTTGAGCCCAGGGAGAAAAAGTTTATTTCTGATAAGCGGGCGTTCACTCTACGTAATTCTTGCGGATTCCGTTGATTTAATGGAGTGTATGGCACGGGCGGAGAGTCAAGCGGGAGTGTGCGGGGGCAAGAAGCAGAGTCCCTGCAATGTGCTCTGCATGGATTTCGCAGTGTAAACGCACCCTAACCCTACATTCCGGGAGATGGTAACATAATGGATGACCATGGCTTTCAAACACTCCTAGAGATGGAAGTTGGTGGAGACAACCTTCAGGTACAGAGGAGCCTTTTGTGGTTTCCCCTCAAGTGAAATGCTGAAACCTTGTCCACCCTGGGTGACTGTGATAATGCTGCAGTAGTAACATTAAGATCCTAAAAGTTCTGTACCCCTGCCAAGCACCCAGTCACTATCTTAGATCTAAGGAGCTTGCACCGATTTCTGAGGATCACAGGCCCTGAGTGAACTGTTGAAGACCCAGGGGGCATAGACTCCACTCCATGCTGTGGCCCAACGTCAAACCGGTTTACTATCACAGCAGGTTTTCTTCCCATTACAGTAAGCTTCCTTAAGGCTGAGTTCACTTCCATGTGATCATCTCCATCTTGAACGTGCGATAAACAATCCACCTGGTTAGAAATTTAAGTGATGTAGATGGATTTCTAAAACAAAGACCCCTTATAGGGACCATCATTGTCTGTTATGGTATGGGGGCTCCGTTTCTATTCTCCATAGTAACTGGAGTTCAGCGCAAGTTCTTGAAATTCCCTCTGGCAGCTGACTACTGCCAGCATTGTGACTGATCATGCATTCCATGTTTCATCACTGCATCACACATAGATCACCATAACATCACATATACACTCACCGGCCACTTTATTAGGTACACCTGTCCAACTGCACGTTACCACTTAATTTCTAATCAGCCAATCACATGGCGGCAACTCAGTGCATTTAGGCATGTAGACATGGTCAAGACAATCTCCTGCAGTTCAAACCGAGCATCAGTATGGGGAAGAAAGGTGATTTGAGTGCCTTTGAACGTGGCATGGTTGTTGGTGCCAGAAGGGCTGGTCTGAGTATTTCAGAAACTGCTGATCTACTGGGATTTTCACGCACAACCATCTCTAGGGTTTACAGAGAATGGTCCGAAAAAGAAAAACATCCAGTGAGCGGCAGTTCTGTGGGCGGAAATGCCTTGTTGATGCCAGAGGTCAGAGGAGAATGGGCATACTGATAGAAAGGCAACAGTGACTCAAATAGCCAACCGTTACAACCAAGGTAGGCGGAAGAGCATCTCTGAACGCACAGTACGTCAAACTTTGAGGCAGGTGGGCTACAGCAGCAGAAGACCACCCGTTACTAGCATGGTGTACCTAATAAAGTGGCCTGTGAGTGTAGATCACCATTACATCACACATATATAGAAAGTGCTATTTCAACAACCCCTTCTTGGTGCATTCAGATCATCCGAGGTCCCTACACACTCCTCTCCAAAAAATACTCTGCTGACCCCAATGACATCTTGGCGGACAAAGTAGATGATAAAATAAAACTAATGTTTATTGGTAGTGCAGTCGTCTCCAGTTCTTACAATGATAAATAGTGTTATCCCTATAGTAGCACAGCTCCATGGAGGACGTCGTACTATAGAGAGTGCATAGTCACAAGCCTTCATTATACAAGAAGCTGAGATGTCCTCTCTGTATTATAGCACAGAGCAGACTGACATGTGATGGGCGTCCTCTGCGAGCCCCAGGTCCTAAAACACACACGTCCCCTCTTCATCAGCTGGGATGGCTGATGTGTAGTGTCCACCATGTATACCAAGACTAGAGATCAGGAGGAAGGGAAGAGGATACAGGGCGGGAGGTGATACTGAGTGTAGGAAGCTGTGATCTGGGTACTGGATATAGGGAGCAGTGATCTGAGTACTGGATGGAGGAAGCAGTGATCTGGGTACTGGATATAGGGAGCAGTGATCTGGGTACTGGATATAGGGAGCAGTGATCTGGGTACTGGATATAGGGAGCAGTGATCTGGGTACTGGATATAGGGAGCAGTGATCTGGGTACTGTATATAGGAGCAGTGATCTGGGTACTGGATATAGGGAGCAGTGATCTGGGTACTGAA
Organism: Dendropsophus ebraccatus; assembly: GCF_027789765.1. NCBI lineage: Eukaryota > Metazoa > Chordata > Amphibia > Anura > Hylidae > Dendropsophus > Dendropsophus ebraccatus. Next base: position 223,427,228 of record NC_091454.1, read on the forward strand.
TATAGGAAGCTGTGATCTGGGTACTGGATGGAGGAAGCAGTGATCTGGGTACTGGATATAGGAAGCAGTGATCTGGGTACTGGATATAGGAAGCAGTGATCTGGGTACTGGATATAGGAAGCAGTGATCTGGGTACTGGATGGAGGAAGCAGTGATCTGGGTACTGGATATAGGAAGCAGTGATCTCTACAGAATGATACAGAACTGTGTGTGATCTCTTCTGGATGTGTATACCGAGGAGAGAGCTCTGCTAGTTACTATGTATAGAGGTTTGATCTGTTCTTGTTACTGTGTATACAGAGGAGTGATCTCATGTGGTTACTGTGTATACAGAGGAGTGATCTCATGTGGTTACTGTGTATACAGAGGAGTGATCTCATGAGGTATGTAGAGGAGTGATCTCTTCTGGTTACTGTGTATACAGAGGAGTGATCTCTTCTGGTTACTGTGTATACAGAGGAGTGATCTCTTCTGGTTACTGTGTATACAGAGGAGTGATCTCTTCTGGTTACTGTGCCTATAGGGGACTGTGTGTATACAGACCAGCGGTCTCTTCTGATCACTGAGGGGTGATCTCTTCTGGATACTGCCCACATGCAGAGTGGTGATCCCCCATATACCAGTCAGATTGGTCGGGGTTGCTGCATAGACTGTGGTGTTTTCTTGCCGGACACAGAGGGTAACACAGCGATATGAGAAATGATGCTGATCACACAATGGCCGACAGTTCTGTGGATCTTGCAGATCTTCTGTAACAATGTCTGAGATGTTAAAAAGAGTAGGGATCCTGTGCGGGTGGGTCACGTCCAGACCTCAGTAGGGATCACCCCCTCTTTGCTGCTGAGTGGTGGAAGAAGATTCTCCTCTATAAGAAAGTAGAGCGGGAACTCCACCACGTGTCCCTTCACCCGGGTCAGGAGCTCCCGGGAGAGGCTGGGGTTAGTGCTGGCCAGATTGGGGATGGCCGTGTAAGTCTGGCGGACACGATGACTCTGCACAGCGTTGGTCGGAAGGCAGCGGAACACCTTGGGGGGGAAGATGAGAAGATGGGGACATCAGTATCAGACTGTGTAGTCAGGCCATCTACATCAGTGAATGTGACAGGTGTATAGGACTTCATGTCCATGTCACAGGCCAACCATGATGGCAATCCATGGGACGGGCCAACAATGGTGTTGTGCTGTGTATGCGGCTACTAATACTGGTACCTGGTCATAAAGTGCTGTGTTATTCAGTGCTGTCTGACACCAAACTTCATTAAAGAAATTATCAGATATTGGATCCAAGACATCCAAACATGGCGGCGTCTGTGCACCCAGGATTGTACTAGAGGGACAGAGAGACAATAGTCAGACAAAAGATGAAGCATGTGATGGTGTAGAGGTATGAGGAGGAGGAGGAACATGGGATGGTGTAGAAGTATGAGGAGGAGCATGGGATGGTGTAGAAGTATGAGGAGGAGGAGGAGCGCGGGATGGTGTAGAAGTATGAGGAGGAGGAGCATGGGATGGTGTAGAAGTATGAGGAGGAGGAGGAACATGGGATGGTGTAGAAGTATGAGGAGGAGCATGGGATGGTGTAGAAGTATGAGGAGGAGGAGGAGCGCGGGATGGTGTAGAAGTATGAGGAGGAGGAGCATGGGATGGTGTAGAAGTATGAGGAGGAGGAGCATGGGATGGTGTAGAAGTATGAGGAGGAGGAGGAGCATGGGATGGTGTAGAAGTATGAGGAGGAGGAGGAGCATGGGATGGTGTAGAAGTATGAGGAGGAGGAGGAACATGGGATGGTGTAGAAGTATGAGGAGGAGGAGGAACATGGGATGGTGTAGAAGTATGAGGAGGAGGAGGAGGAGGAGGAGGAAAAGCATGGGATGGTGTAGAAGTATGAGGAGGAACATGGGATGGTGTAGAAGTATGAGGAGGAGGAGGAACATGGGATGGTGTAGAAGTATGAGAAGGAGGATCATGGGATGGTGTAGAAGTATGAGGAGGAGGAGGAGGAGCATGGGATGGTGTAGAAGTATGATGAGGAGGAGGAGCATGGGATGGTGTAGAAGTATTAGGAGGAGGAGGAGCATGGGATGGTGTAGAAGTATGATGAGGAGGAGCATGGGATGGTGTAGAAGTATGAGGAGGAGGAGGAGCATGGGATGGTGTAGAAGTATGAGGAGGAGGAGCATGGGATGGTGTAGAAGTATGAGGAGGAGGAGCATGGGATGGTGTAGAAGTATGATGAGGAGGAGCATGGGATGGTGTAGAAGTATGAGGAGGAGGAGCATGGGATGGTGTAGAAGTATGAGGAGGAGGAAGAGGAGGAGCATGGGATGGTGTAGAAGTATGAGGAGGAGGAAGAGGAGGAGCATGGGATGGTGTAGAAGGAAGAGGAGGAGCATGGGATGGTGTAGAAGTATGAGGAGGAGGAAGAGGAGGAGCATGGGATGGCGTAGAAGGAAGAAGAGGAGCATGGGATGGTGTAGAAGTATGAGGAGGAGGAGCATGGGATGGTGTAGAAGTATAAGTATGAGGAGAAGGAGGAGGAGCATGGGATGGTGTAGAAGTATAAGTATGAGGAGGAGCATGGGATGGTGTAGAAGTATGACGAGGAGGAGGAGGGGCATAGACGGTGTAGAAATATGACGAGGAGGAAGAGGGGCATAGACAGTGTAGAAGTATGAGGAGGTGCAAGGGATGGTATAAAAGTTTGAAGAGGAGGATGTGGGGAGGGTGTAGTAGCAAGAGGAGGAGGCTACTATGGTATCAGTGGATGATGTAGTAGTAGTATGAGAGGATGATGTAGTAGTAGTAGTAGTAGTAGTATGAGAAAAAGTTTGGCCATGTGATAATGTGATCTGGGGGTTCAGGATGTATAATAATTACTTGAAGCAGTCCATGCGGAGGCTGTGTGCGTATCTCCCGGCTTGGTACGGCTGCCCGTCCATCACAGACTTCTCATACTCCGTGTCTTCCACTATGACGGCCAGTTCACTGTCCCTCTTTCCCAGCATGCTCCTGTCATTGATATTAGCTGAGCCTTCACCAAGACATAGAAAAGCAGACTGTCATACACTGCAATGGAGGGATCAACATAGGAGTACATCTATCCCATCATGGATTCCTCATTTAGTAGCCTTGTCTGGGAACGTCCCTTTCTAGGTCAGATCTCCTGGACCCGGTAACAGTCACCTAATTGGTCAGACATCCGGCCTATCAGTGGCTTGTAGGTAGTGACGGTAGGTTATTGGGGGGGTTGTAGTAATCTGCTCAGTAACAGCCACTCGATTGGTCCTGCCTAATCCTGAGTTTGGCCCTTAGGGAGCTCGTCACCTCCTGGTTCTTGTGGTTCTCCTGGCTCTCTTCCCCATTATCTGTGTTCTTCCTCCCGTCAGACTGTATTGTGTGATCTGTACTCCTATGAACCCTTGTATGACCGCAGCAGATATAAGGGGGGGAAATCGGGCAGTGCCCCGGTCCACGTCGCCCCTGAGCAGCACTTACCTATGATAACCTTCCTGTCATCCACAATCAGCATTTTGCTGTGTATATAAATGAGTTCCGTCACCAGAGACCCGTCCGGCATCTCCCCGTGTGTCCTCAGGCCGCACACCGACAGGTACTGGCGCCAGGCGTCGCCCACTGCCAAGAGAGAAGCACACAGGACTAGTGATTCCCATCCAGGACAGAACCTCTCAGAGTATTATATACAGTATATAGTATAGTATAGTATAGTATATAGGATATCACGCTCCTCTTTAGCCCACACTTACTTTGTTCCTTCAGCCGAGAAATTATAGAATTCTCTCCACGGCAAATGGAGCTACGAAAGAGGAAAATTGAGTCAAAGGACAAAAACGTTAACGTGAGACCTCAGTCCAGGCCCAGTATGGAGGTTCTCAGCATGTCAGTGTGGGAGACAAGAGGGGTCTAGACTGAGGCGAGAGCAGTGGGGGCTTCTAGACTGAGGCGAGAGCTGTGGGGGCTTCTAGACTGAGGCGAGAGCAGTGGGGGCTTCTAGACTGAGGCGAGAGCAGTGGGGGCTTCTAGACTGAGGCGAGAGCAGTGGGGGCTTCTAGACTGAGGCGAGAGCAGTGGGGGCTTCTAGACTGAGGCGAGAGCAGTGGGGGCTTCTAGACTGAGGCGAGAGCAGTGGGGGCTTCTAGAATGAGGCGAGAGCAGTGGGGGCTTCTAGACTGAGGCGAGAGCAGTGGGGGCTTCTAGACTGAGGCGAGAGCAGTGGGGGCTTCTAGACTGAGGCGAGAGCAGTGGGGGCTTCTAGACTGAGGCGAGAGCAGTGGGGGCTTCTAGACTGAGGCGAGAGCAGTGGGGGCTTCTAGACTGAGGCGAGAGCAGTGGGGGCTTCTAGACTGAGGTGAGAGCAGTGGGGGCTTCTGGACTGAGGCAAGAGCAGTGAGAGCTTCTAGACTGAGGCGAGAGCAGTGGGGGCTTCTAGACTGAGGCGAGAGCAGTGGGGGCTTCTAGACTGAGGCGAGAGCAGTGAGAGCTTCTAGACTGAGGCGAGAGCAGTGAGAGCTTCTAGACTGAGGCGAGAGCAGTGAGGGCTTCTAGACTGAGGCGAGAGCAGTGGGGGCTTCTAGACTGAGGCGAGAGCAGTGGGGGCTTCTAGACTGAGGCGAGAGCAGTGGGGGCTTCTAGACTGCGCTGAAAGCAGTGGGGGCAGCTGTGGACTGAGGCAAGAGCAGTGAGAGCTTCTAGACTGAGGCGAGAGCAGTGGGGGCTTCTAGACGGCGGCGAGAGCAGTGAGGGCTTCTACACTGAGGCGAGAGCAGTGGGGGCAGCTATAAACTGAGGCGAGAGCAGTGGGGGCTTCTAGAATGAGGCGAAAGCAGCGGGATCAGTCTGGTCCTAGACTAAGGGCAGACCACCTTGGAGATCTAGACCAACATCCACCCTCTCCATCCTCCAGCACCCCCGATATATGAAGATCTGAGGATAATATAGAGAAAAAATGTGGCAATTCCACATCCACAAATGCACTGACAGAAATGATGCCCCCTGTGCAATATATAGGAAAACCTGAACACATGGCATGGAGAAAAGCTGATCCAGACTAATGTTCATGAGATCAGAAGCATCATTTCCTATGCAGGAAACCATTGTTGGTGTGAAGTGTCCCCCCTATAACACCTTCCCCCACCTCCAGTACTACAGACCACCGACAACTCTTCTGGATCAGCTGATGGCGGCGGTGTTACCTGAATGTAAAGTGCAGGATGGCCTGGATGGAGTTTCCTCCTCCCATCTCAATATTACCCTCAAAGCCGGGCAGCAGAGGAATCACAATGAAGACGCGGAATTTCTTCCCTTCCCTGTAGATCATGGAGGAAAAGAAAGCTGTGAGGGGACTAATACCAATGGGGGGGCACAATTATAAAATCTGTAAGAATTATCCAGTACTGAGATCTAATCTGAGGCCCTACAGAAGTTTCCTGCACCCCAAGTGTCAGTATCATTATCCTTTACCCCAAGTGCCAGCATCTGACTCCAGTATCTGTCAACATCTCCTCACCTGTGAGCCCAGGATATTCTCTGTACAATGGCATCTGCGATCATATTCTGGATTGTTCTTCCATCTGTAGAACTGATAAAAAATTGGTTCTAAAGAGAAAAAGGAAATTAGATTGTGATGTCACTCAGGAGCCGGCTGCTATTCACTGATCATCTGGTTCTAAACCACCAAATACATGAGCACCGCCATTAAAAACTACTTTGCGTATTCTGACAGAGGCATCCATATCTTGTACATTCGTAATTCACTTTATTTAAAAAAAAACAAATAAGAAAAAAAGTCGTTTACTGTGTGACGTTATAACATCGGCCACTAGATGTCACTATTTTGAGGTCCACTGCTTGTTGTCTGTGAATGAACGTCAATAATTAGAGCAATTTTGACAGTGACCAGGAAGTGAAGATGGAATCTTCAAAATTCCGTTCCCAGGCTGTCAATCACAGTGCAGGGAGAGAGGGACAGACATTGGAGAGACAGACAGAGAGGCATAATCTCCTGACCTAATGCAATATACTTTCTGTAAATGATCGCAACATCTGTCATTTAATTTTATTTTTTCAATATAAATAAAATTCTGGTTATATTGAAAAACAGTTTTGTATATTTTTATATGCAATTTTGTCGCAATTTATGCAATCCTTGCTAAAATTGCACCATTTTTTACCGCAAATTCACAGTAAAAAATTCAGCAATTTCACAGTGATTGTGGCATATTTTTTTTTACCGCAAATTCATGCTAAAAAAAACTTTTTTTTACAGCAAATTCACAGTAAAAAATGCAGTCCTACCGCGGTTAGTGGCTAAAATAGCGCCATGTTTTAGGGGTCAAAACGGCAGTATTTTGACAAATGCTGCAGCACAAAATAAATGTGAAGCAAAATCAAATTACTGTACAAAAACATGCAAAAAGCTATTTTTCATATTATTATTTATACTATGCAAATAAAATTCAATTATAGATGTCACAATCATGAACACAAAGTATATGGAATTAGGTCATCTAATGTGCCTCTCTGATGTCTGTCACTCTCTCCCTGCACTGTGATTGACAGCATAGGAGCAGAGCTTTGAATCTCCCTCCATCACTTCCTGGTCACCATCTAAATTGCTATAATTATTGATATTCATTCATTGACAACAGGTAGTGGAGCTCAGAACAGTGACACCTAGTGGCCAATGTTATAAGTTTGAATTTCACACAAAATAATACATGATTTTTGGCGCCTCTGTCCGAATGTGCAAAGCTGTTTTTAATGTCAGGTACTCGAAGGATAATGATGATGATGATGATGATGATGATGATGATGATGATAATAATAATGATGATGATGACGACATCTGACTCAATAACCTTTTTATATTTTTTTTTTTTCTTGGCCTGAATATATTCATAGAATGTATTAGTATCAGGGTGACACGTAAGCATCTTTTCTTCATCTTCTGGATTTTTCTTTTGCTTGGCTTTCAGAAGAACCACAGATGAGTCACCCGTCCCGGCGGTGCCAGGAATACGCGGTGGTAGCGGGCCGGGTCATGCTGCTTCATGCCCTCGTGTCTGAGCTCATAGAGGAAGTGGTTTCCCTGCACCAGACACAATGCGTCACCTCTGCACATTACACCACGGCTCAGCTACATCTCTGTTATTAATGTTGGCTCCAAAACGCGCTGGTCCATGTGTAATCCACAGAGCTGAGGAAAGCTGAATGACAACCAAGATGGCTGACGTATACCCAGCTGTATAAGGGTCCGGGGATATAGGAAATGGATGAGTGTGGACTATGGAGGACACTGGCCATACTGTACAAACACCAGACAGCACTCTTTATTATAGAAGCTGCAGAACCTCTTGGGAAGTGTCAATGACTGGCGTCACAATGCACTGGTCGTATATGATGTATATAGAAAGGGTGACCTCACCTCTATGTATATGTAGTGCTCGGCCTGGGATATACATTGCAGGTAAGCATTGAGGATGGAGCATTCATTACACCCGGCCGACCAGCGATCTACAGAGCGCAGCAACTGCAGGGAAACAAAGGAGACGGGTTAGAGGACTCACCGCCATCACCTGCTGAAAACATACCGCACACTACAATGTCTGCTATCTGCTATCCAGACACATATACTATCCAGTACAGATATATTATTAGTATGGATAATAGGTGTTACTAAGGTACATAGTCATAATGTACAAACTGTACAATACTGCACCTGCAATGAGAACACACACAGAGTACACAAACTGAACAGATACAGAGAACACACGGTACACACACTACACAGGTATACAGAACACACATTGCACACAGTCTTGCACAGATATAGAGAACACACACTGCACAGGTAAAGAGAACACACACTGTAGACACTGCACAGGTACAGAGAACACACACAGTAGACTGTCTACTGTGTGTGTTCTCTGTACCTGTACAGTCTGATTTCTGTACAGAGAACACACACGCACAGTAAACACTCAACACAATACTGCACCTGTACAGAGAACACACACACAATATATATATATATATATATATATATATATATATATATATATATATATATATATATACACACACACACACACACACATTATATATATATATATATATATATATATATATATATATATATATATATATATATAAATAATGCACAGTCTGAACCAGTACAGAAAACATACATAGTACACACACTCCACGCAATACTGCACCTGTACTGAGAACACACACAGTATTGCGCACACATACACAGTACACACACTCTCTCTCTCTCTCTCTAACCGTGCACAATACCGCACCTGTACAGAGGCGCTGTGACATCCTGGTACTGTGTAGTGATATCTATCTGCTGTGGTCTGAGATTTCGGGAGCAGATGCGGGAAGGCCGACCGCTTATACTTGCTTTTCATCGTCTATAACAGAGAATCAAAGGGTTAATACACCATATAAGCATTAGCCATAACCCCCGAGATCCCTGCGTCCTGACGCCTCTCACCTTGTTAAAGTTCCATCTCTGAATGAAGTGTCGGGAGGCGTCTCTGGCCGCTTTGCCGTGAATCACCGCCCCCACGTCTCTCCACGGCATTCGAGGATTGCTCATCCGATCAATGAAATCTGGAATTATACATAGATAAGAGGAGGAACTAGGGGTCCGGGGGTGAAAACTCAGATACTGTCCCTTTAAGGAACTTAAGAGATTGCAAATGTTTGGATTGGTCAGAGTCACCGATCGCTAGAACCAGCAGGAACCCAGTAGGCTCTCATCTATTGTAGCGACAGCAGAGTACAGACTGTGCACTTGGCTTTGTGAGAAAAGAAGGGACTAAACACCCATCTGGGAACTCGTGTCCAGTGATCTGAGCCGCCGGATCCCTACCGAGTTTCCCTTACCCTCGAATGGTTTGTCCAGTTGTACCCAGTCCTTAAGGATGAGGTTACTGTAGTCTTTGCCCATCCAGGTCTGGCAGTCCATGATGGGTTCCTCTGCGGGCGAGTCGACAGCTGATGTTCCATTCTGGTGAGAGACAGCGGGAGTCCACCTTAAAGGAGCAGAGAAGACAACCAACAAGAGGACAGACAGTGAAAGAGAAGAGAGATCAGAGAAAGGGAGGAGACCTAGAAGGGTTACATGATGTCACGGGGAGTACTGTCAGCAGGAACCATAGGGGGTTATAATAGGCAAGAGGGATGGGGAGATGTTATAGTGAGGGAGAAGGTATAAGAGGGTTATACTGAAGAGTACAGGGGTGGTTGTATGGTTATGGTGGATGAAGACGAGAGTGGAGTAATAGGAGTAACGTCATACAGTATTGTGCTAGTCCATTGACTTGGTAGAAGAGGAGTAAGAACAGTACCATACTGGGTCACGGGCTGTGATCTGGGCAGATGGCTACCTGCTGCTGTTTCTCCGTAGGTCCCACATCAGTCAGTCGGTAATCATGATCGTCCCATCTGCCATAGGCCAAGTCCAAACCGCCCAGAAAGACAACAGACTGGTCGATGGCCACCATCTTCTCATGGTGAGCCCAGAGGAAGACGATGGAAGACACGTGATCCGGGTGCCGCATCACCTATGATGGCAAGAGAGCACAGAGGCAACTATGAGACCCCGCCACTTGCCATGACCCTGTAATACCAACACAACTTTGAGGTCCTCACCTTAATATTGGGGTGCAGGAGCATGAGTGCCCTCTTGCTGTATCCACTGTTAATACCCAGAGCCAGCTCCACCTCCTTAAAGAGTATGATGCATACGCGCACTCCGGCCTCCTACGGAGAGTGAAACCATCATGAAAATCATACAGTCCCCCAAGTTTAGATGTACTCTACCCAGGGGATCAATATGGTGGCCTCTTGTAGCATTGAGGAGCATGTTCTACCTAATAGTGAATTCTAGATCGGGAACTTCAGGCTTTTAGACTTGACCTGACTTCACTAAAGTCACTTGGGGTTATGCAGAATTTTTTATTTCTAAAGCTCAGCAAAAATCCTTTTTTCAAGGGCAGACCCGCTTCTTAGAGGGGCGTAAGCCCGGGAAATATTTGGCGAATATAGTTAAAAACCAAGACCCGAGGAAGTGTGTAACCTCACTGACTGATAGACAAGGGCTCCTCACACACGAACCTGACAAGATTAGAAATATAGTATTACATCATTTTCAGGAGGTATATAAGTCTGCTGGTAATATTGATGTGGGGAGGGTGAATGCACTGTTAGATGGCCTAGATATGCCCAAAATGAATCCTGAACAAAAAGTTATTCTGAATAGGCCAATAACGATGGAAGATCTGGTTCGCTCTCTTAATAGCCTTCAAGGTCAATCTACGCCTGGTACAGATGGGCTCCCATTTGAAATATACAAAGAGTTTCAGGATGTACTCCTCCCTAAATTGCTAGAGACTTTCAGGGACTCGTGTCTGGAAGAAGTTCTCCCCCGCTCTATGCGGCAGGCCTGTATAGTCCTTGTAGGGAAGAAAAATAAAGATCTAACAAAAATTGACTCATACCGGCCCATCTCCCTATTGAATACGGACTGTAAAATTCTGGCGAAAGTACTCGCCCAAAGACTTGCAGAGGTGGCGCCAGAGGTGATTGGGGAGGAGCAGACGGGCTTTGTCCAGGGTAGGTTCATTCAGGATAATATTTCCAGAGTATTTGCAAACTTACAGTTGGATGAGGATGTCCCCCGCTCCATCCTGTCGCTTGATGCCACAAAGGCGTTTGACAGGGTGGAGTGGGGGTTCCTCTGGAGTGTACTGGGAAAGATGGAATTAGGTGCTAATTTTATTTCTTGGGTGAAGTTGTTGTATTCCCTTCCTCTGGTTAAGGTGCTGGTTAACAACGAGACCTCTGATTGGTTTTCCAGTTCAAGGTGCACGAGACAGGGCTGCCCCCTCTCCCCCCTGTTATTTGTTTTTTATATTGAACCTCTTGCAACTCTAATCAGGTCTTCCCCACAAGTGTTGGGGTTTGGGCTGCAAGGACAAGAAGAAAAAATTCTACTATATGCGGACGACATTTTGCTGTTCGTAAGGGGAGGGGCCAGTCAGTAAAGTTATGGATCTTGTAGATAGTTTTGGAGTGGTGTCAGGACTACAGGTAAATTGGAGCTAATCGGCTTTGCTCCCTCTCAAACCAGATATCTCGTTGGGTGGAGTGAAAATCCTGGTTGTTCAGTTGGGGGGGGGGGGGGTCACTGGAGTATTTGGGTGTCCGTATCTCAAGTAAGGTCAATGACTTTGTGGAATTGAATTTAACCCCATTACGTAAGAAGATTCAGATTAAGATCATTTTTTGATCACGCTTGGCTATTCCGATGGCCCATAGGATGGCTTTGATAAAAATAATTATTCTGCCTCAGGTGTTGTATCTATTATATGCAGCTCCTATTTGGATCTCTAAGAAGTGGTTTGAGAAGCTGGTGGTAGCTCTGAGCCTTTTTATCTGGAGTGGCAATAAGCCGAGACTCAGATATAGAAATTGGACTCCTCCATTGGAAGAAGGTGGGTGTGGATTACCAGATTTCTTTATATATTATTTAGCCATAGGAGCACAAGATTTGCACAAGGGTGAGAATTCCCCGGTTCTAAAATTCATTATGGAGCACAGTAACTGGAGATATGATAATGTTATGGCTGGGGTAGATGCAGGGTTCGGAGGAACAAAAATTTTATCACACGTTAATAAATATTGTAATATTTGGAAGCACTTGAAGAAGATTTGTAACTGCACAGGTAATTTTGATTTTTCATCACTATGGGGTAATGTTATATATAATAGACTATATAGTTAAAACACTTGGAATATCTGTGGAGGATGATGATACATTCCTGATATTGATGGGGACATACGCCAATGACTCTGTAGATGGCAGAATAATAAACAAACTCACTGCGCTAGCCAAAGTAATCATCTCTCGGTATTGGATGGGAACTGCCCTGCCCCCATTTGAGGAGTGGCTATTTTTAGTAGACCGGGTCCATAAATATGATGTTTCTGTTTTATTTTTTTATGTCTTTTCTATTTTTTATTGGTAGAATGTTGCAAATGTATGTAAAAACAAAAATATTAATTCTTGTGGTTATTTTTAAAAGGCTGTAATTGTGGGGAAAATAAAGTATTTAAATATAAAGGTGAAAAAAAAAAAGTCACTTGGGGTCAGGGAATCCACCAAGGATACAATTTGCTTGCAGTGTATGATCTCCCAGGAATAATTCTTCAAAGGTTTTTTATAATCTTAGTACTAAGCACAGACGTCCTTGAAGCACTTCAGATATATGGGCTCCTGAAGGGGCAGCAAGGTTTGCAGTTGCCCCTTAAAGCATTAGTAGACATCAAGGAGCCTTAACTTATCTCTATGGGCCCAAACTGATGTCCCATACTGGATACACAAAAGAAACCTATTAGATTGGTCTTTTGGGCCTAAAGCGCCTTCATGCTACTTCTAGATCCTCCACCATGGTGGATCACAATCTATGACCACAGCACCACCACCACCACCACCATAATCCTGTATTACCATAGATGCATTGTTGCTGACTTATAATAGTTATTGGTGGCTTAAAGGGATGAAACCTTCGATACTGACCGCCTTATGTTTTAGGATAATGTCCAGTCTAAAGTGATCATCCACTGCCGGCCGCTTCAGGTGGATTTCCGGGCTGAGCCTACACACACGAGATAAAGATATATAACTTGTAGGTATACATTTATCTATGTACCCATGATGCCCTTAATGAAGAGAATCTGCTCCCCCATAGACATCTACTGTCTAATAAACTCTGCTGGAACCACGTTATCTCAGACATTAAGATGTTCTAGATTACCTCACTATGTTCTGGAACACCCTGTCTGGGATCTAGGGCACTCTGCTTACTTCTAGACCATCTCACTGCAGTAAAAAGAGACTTTTTTCACCTACTAAACTAAATAGAGTCCATCGATAATGGTCAAATACATATCTAGGTATTTGCAAACATCTGGAGATCAGACCTGAGCTCTGAGCTTGTTCAGAATACCACATTCTAGAGCAGATGCCCAGATATTTTAGGTAGTCCTGATATTGTAGACAGTTCTACTGTGTACACTTGATGCAGTTGTCTTCCCACTATAGTCTACACATCCTATAGATATACCAGGGAAGTTATCCCACCCCTCCAGCTTACCACCAGTCAGTGATGAAGATTTCCTCTCGAGCTTGCAGCAGGGCGTCCGCAACAGCCGCAAAATAACTGGCGCCATTGACAAACCTAGAGAGAACAAAGGATACATAAACCAATGGATGATGACCAGACAATGGTGGTCACATATAAACCAATGGATGATGACCAGACAATGGTGGCCACACATACAAGGATGGGGAAGAAGAGAACAAGGAACATATAAACCAATGGACGATGACCAGACAAGGGTGGCCACACATACGCAGAGGAGAAAGAGGAGAACAGAGGATACATAAACCAATGGATGATGACCAGACAATGGTGGTCACACATGCACGGAGGACAGAGAAGACAACAGAGAATATATAAACCAATGGGCGATGACCAGACAGTGGTGGTCACACATACACGGAGGACAGAGAAGACAACAGAGAATACATAAACCAATGGACGATGATCAGATAATGGTGGTCACAGATACACGGAGTAGAGAGAAGAGAACAGAGGATACATAAACCAATGGACGATGACCAGACAATGGTGGTCATACATAAACCAATGGCCGAAGACCAGACGATGCTGATCACACATACATGGAGGAGTGATAAACTAGAGGACTATCCTCACCATTTCACTTGGGTCTTATGTCTCGCTGGAGCGTGAGCGTCAAACCGGTGCAGACTCAGATAGTCCTTCCCGTGCTCCTCAGCGATCTGGGTGATCTGCTGCTTCCACCAGCGAGCCTGACGGTATCCACTGAACTTCAGGATCAGCGTCCTGTATGGTTTACAAGGTAAAAAAGCAAGACAAAGTTTTACATCACTGGTCACTAAAGCCTCCTCTTACAATAGCAAAACTGATTCCTTGGGCTTCCGTATCAGAGTGTTACATACAGCTCCGTGTCAGGCTGCAGCATGAAAGCTCTGTATCTTTTCCTGTAAATGCTGCAGGCCTTACCGGACATGAGACATGGCTGTCTAACCTACAAGACTAAGACCAGCCATACACATCCAATAGCAGCGGGCTACTTACTGGTGCAGCCAACAGCTCCTAATCATGTATGATCGGCAGGGCTGCATGTGCATGTATTCTGTATGGAGGGGAGGGGGGGAGCCTCTGTCAGACTCCCCAATCCTCACCAGACTCCTACTGTCCACGTCTGCTGAATTAATAAGGATTAAATCTATGGATGAAAGATGTTATACCGCATTGAGTCTGTAGGTGTCACTGTAAGCCATGCAGTTACAGCAAGCACATGCTGCAGGACCTTTTTGTGTTAACGTGTATGTGACACCTGCTTCAGATGAGGCCTGTCAGGTCAACCCTAGGTCAACCAGCTACAGTAACTGTATAAATTATCTGGCCTATCAGAGCCCAGATTCTGTGTCTCCTCATCTTTCTGTCCAATCCCATGTCAAGTTCTCCAATGGAAGCCCTGTCCCTGCAAGATAAAAAGGATTGAGAGCTCCTTGTCAGGGGGTTCAGTTCATTGAGTCAGTGGTCTTAGTCTCTTCATTTGTGTCCCTGGTTTTTGCCAGTGGTGTCTAGTTGTATCTAGAGTGTCTTACACAGGGCCTGGCCCTCTGGCCAGTACCTGATTCTGAGCTGCTGTGCTTTAGTCATGCTACTGTTCTAGTTCCAGTGTTCTTGAGGGACCAGCTGTGGTGTGACTACCACCTGAGGGAACCAGAATGTCCACACTGAGGGGGTCACCTTCAGGTCAAGTCTTCTAAGTCCACAATGCTTCAGTCTCAAGTCAGTGGTTGGAGAAGTGCCTTTCGCCTACGTACCCGCTGCATTACACTGTATATCAGCCAGCGGCCTGCACTCCTGGATGTGCCAGTCGACAGCTTGACAGATTTCATCGTAACTGAACCAAGGTTGTCAGGACACCTTTTCAGCAGAGTACCATGCATATTGGAGAGCGCCCCTCTAGGTAGTCGGCCTCTGTAGTCAAGTCTACCTCTAAGTCACACAGCTAAAAGACTAGTTAAACCCTAAATCTAAACTATCTTAAAAACTCAGTATACCTAAAGGGAAACTCCAACAGGCCAATTCTCCAGCTAAAAGAAAAAGCACCTTGTGAACAGTGACTTTGTACTTTCTCCTGTACTTTTACTTTAAGAGACTCAAGTTCTTGGTTCTGCAACTATCCCTGAATCCATAAGTTACAAACAACATTGGGGGGGGGGATGACTAGGAACACTAATGCGTGTGTGGAGAGCCGTCTACCACACAGGCCCCCATGACAAGTGCGGCAGCCATACCGCATCATCATCATGCATCCCTAGGTCTTGACACTGGCAGAGGCTTATCTCCCAAAGCACAGTCAAGCTGTTACAATCCAGCATGTCTAATTCTTCTCTGCCTTGTCTGAAGTTTGCCATATAAATCAGATGGATGTCCGGGCCTGACTTTCGTCTAGTGTGTTTGGTGGAGGACGTGTCCGTGAATATTAGTGAGCCACCAGGTGACCTAGGACAACGCTATAAGAATACAAGATGGCCGCCAGTTACGTATGAAGAGCAGCTCTGGAGCTCAAAATGCAAGAGGAACGGGATTTCAAGAGCAATGGAAAGCTTATGGCTGATGGTGAAATGCAGCCGCAGCCGCCGGTACCGGGGAGAGGATCTCCACATCTAGTATATCCGAGGTCGACTTGTCTGGTCTGGAAAAACTTGTCCAGCTTTCTAAGTGTTCAGATTCCCCGGAGAAGTCTGGTGCGACACAGAAAGCTGAACAGCTATATGTAAAAACGAATAGACGGCCGATTCCAGATTCCCACTTCTCTAGTGATTTTCACAGGAAAAAAAAATTGTTCAGTTTCAGAGGGGAAAATAGGGGTAATGGTTCCTATTAATGGCCACGTTATCAGCTGGAAGAGGGAGGTCTCTGTATACAGGGTCACATGACAGAGATTTTGGAGGTCACTTGATTTTCCAGAATAGTAAAAACAGATTTTGGAAGGAAGCCGCTCCCCCCCCTTCCCCCAGTGCTGAGGGTCCTGGCAGAGAGAGAGCTGGGAAGGGCCGAAACACAAAGAAGAAAACATCCAAAACTCCAAGAAGGAGGCTCAGCAGCGGTATATACAGAGCTGTGATAATAACACAGCATATTATAGGTCTCCACTATAAGCATTATACTATAGCAAGGCTGGTCAGTGACTGGACCCATATACGAGCTGACAACCCCCCCCAAATAGTTGTCTGAACTGACCCCGTATACCAGCCCCCCCTTACCTCAGATAGTTCTCTATACTGACCCCGTATACCAGCCCCCCTTACCTCAGAGATAGTTCTCTATACTGACCCCGTATACCAGCCCCCCTTACCTCAGAGATAGTTCTCTATACTGACCCCGTATACCAGCCCCCCTTACCTCAGATAGTTCTCTATACTGACCCCGTATACCAGCCCCCCTTACCTCAGAGATAGTTCTCTATACTGACCCCGTATACCAGCCCCCCTTACCTCAGATAGTTCTCTATACTGACCCCGTATACCAGCCCCCCTTACCTCAGATAGTTCTCTATACTGACCCCATATACCAGCCCCCCTTACCTCAGATAGTTCTCTATACTGACCCCGTATACCAGCCCCCCCTTACCTCAGATAGTTCTCTATACTGACCCCGTATACCAGCCCCCCTTACCTCAGATAGTTCTCTATACTGACCCCGTATACCAGCCCCCCCTTACCTCAGATAGTTCTCTATACTGACCCCGTATACCAGCCCCCCTTACCTCAGAGATAGTTCTCTATACTGACCCCGTATACCAGCCCCCCTTACCTCAGAGAGTTCTCTATACTGACCCCATATACCAGCCCCCCTTACCTCAGATAGTTCTCTATACTGACCCCGTATACCAGCCACCCTTACCTCAGAGAGTTCTCTATACTGACCCCATATACCAGCCCCCCTTACCTCAGATAGTTCTCTATACTGACCCCATATACCAGCCCCCCTTACCTCAGAGAGTTCTCTATACTGACCCCATATACCAGCCCCCCTTACCTCAGATAGTTCTCTATACTGACCCCGTATACCAGCCCCCCTTACCTAAGAGAGTTCTCTATACTGACCCCGTATACCAGCCCCCCTTACCTCAGAGAGTTCTCTATGCTGACCCCGTATTTAGTCTCTGTGGTTTTCTTGCCGACATCAGTCTTGAATTGAGGATCGAAGAGCAGAACAAAGGAGACCTCTCCGGAGTCCGGCTTTATGTAAAGAAGGAAGGAGTCTTTAACCACAACCCACCTGAGGAAGACATGGAGGACATGGACCGCTCAACAACACACATCATCAGAAGATTATAGGAACACTAGCAATAATATATTATATATATATATATATATAGTAATATAAAAGCATAGTAATACTATCCAGTAGAAGAAGAGCATAATATACTATATACAATATATATGAAGAGTATAATATACAATATATAAAGACTGCCCATGTACTCCTGTATGACGTGGACATGGAAGAAACTTACCAGGTAGATAGAAGGAAGAACAGAAGAATGGTGGAGAGAAGGAAGAGAATACACAATGTAAGGATCATGAGGAGAGTGTAAGGAGAACGATGGAGAAAGATGTTATAATAAGGAAAACATAGTCACATACAGTACAGAGATGTCTGTGGAACAGAAGTCACCTCCACCAGATGGAATCCCAACCAGGCCTCCATACAGACTGATCCTGATCTGATCCTACACACGAGCCTCAGGGCCTGGGTTATGACATCATACATTGTGTCCACCACGATCTTCTCTAGAACATGTGATGGTCAGGGAATGGCAATGACCAGTGAAGGTTTGGGTTTATAACACAGGATTGGGATGTGACTGGTTACCAACCAACCTATGGAGGGCCAAGGTTATCATCCAACCTATGGAGGGCCATGGTTATCAACCAATCTATGGAGGGTCATGGTTATCATCCAACCTATGGAGGGTCATGGTTATCATCCAACCTATGGAGGGTCAAAGTTATCAACCAACCTATGGAGGGTCAAAGTTATCAACCAACCTATGGAGGGCCAAAGTTATCAACCAACCTATGGAGGGTCAAGGTTATCATCCAACCTATGGAGGGCCAAAGTTATCAACCAACCTATGAGGGGCATGGTTATCAACCAACCTATGGAGGGCCATAGTTATCAAACAACCTATGAGGGCCAAGGTTATCAACCAACCTATGGAGGGCCATGGTTATCAACCAACCTATGGAGGGTCAAAGTTATCAACCAACCTATGGAGGGCCAAGGTTATCAACAAACTATAAAGGGCCAAGGTTATCATCCAACCTATGGGGGGCATGGTTATCAACCAACCTATGGAGGGTCAAAGTTATCAACCAACCTATGGAGGGCCATGGTTATCAACCAACCTATGAGGGCCATGGTTAACAACCAACCTATGAGGGCCATGGTTAACAACCAACCTATGAGGGCCAAGATTACAGGATCTGTAACATGGCCCAATGTTTTTACCTTTTTGACCAGCGATAACAGATCTGGTGATGGCCGAAGCAATTGAGACCTTGAATTCGATGGCCGCCGGATCTCTTTAGAATAAAACCTTCTCTGAAAGAGAGTATAGAATATGTGAGATGATCAGAAAAAAATTATGATGGACAACATCACAGTGACACCTATGGGACCCCAGCCACGTTAGGGCGTTGTGCACCAAAAGCGCAGATGCTGAATACTCACAGTCCTTTGGTCCCCAGATCTGTAATGAAGGAGAGCCGGCTGACCTCCAGAAACTCCATCTGTAAGAGAAGGTGTGATGTCAGAATATAACCCTGAAGACCTGAGCCTGGAGACCAGACCTTCAGCATGACGGTACTACCACTATAATAGGGTGACCCCTTAGCCCGTTCTGTGCACAGAGACATCTGCGTAGGCCAGGTTCATGAGTGGAGACCCCTATCTACGGCTAGAGGACCCCTACTAACATAGTTTAAGCGACATCAATGTGACTACAGACAAGATGGCAGACATTCCCTTTACACGTTAAGCGGTGGGGTTGGCCATGCTGTGCCCGGTTCCGGCCATTGCTTACCATAGCGTGATAGTTTCGGTAGAAGGCCTTGGCCAGCAGCACATTGAGGTATTCTGCAAGGTACTTCTGCAAGACAAAGAATGAGATACAGAAATGTAATACATCGTACCCAAACTCAGCCCCAGCACAGTCCACCACTGTATCTAAGCCCACCATGTGTGATACTGTCTGTTAAACTTGTATATTTAAGCCTATGTGCAACCGTGTATGTTGAGATGGTGTATCTAAATCCATCATGAATAACATGGTCTGTGTAAGCCTATAATATCTGATAAGGACAGGTGTATCTAAGCCTATTACGTGTAACGCTGCCTGGTGTATCTAAGCCTATCATGTGCAACACTGTATGTGAAGGTGGTGTATCTATATCCATCATGTGTGATACTGTTTAGTGCACACCTGTTTACTCGCTGTCCGTCGCGAGGACTCTCCGGAGGCGTGAGGCAGGGAAGGCATTTCTTCTGAGGTGGTTTCAGCTCGGGATCGTGTTATGGCAAATCTGTGGTTGGGAAGACTGATTAGAACGTCCAATAACTTGACCAATTGGGGTCAGAGGTCAAAGATCACAAATGGCAAGAAATGGGCTAGGCTGCTATGGTATTCAAAGCCATTAGGGTACAGCTAGGGTACAGAAGACATCCAAGCTCCTTGAGAACCACCACAAGACCCTACCAGCCCCACCCCGCCCGCGAGGGGCCTACCAGCCCCTCCCCACCCGCGAGGGGCCTCCCAGCCCCACCCCGCCCGTGAGGGGCCTAACGGACACACCCCGCCTGCGAGGGGCCTAACGGACACACCCCGCCCGCAAGGGGCCTACCAGCCCCACCCTGCACGCGAGGGGCCTACCAGCCCCACCCCGCCCGCAAGGGGCCTACCAGCCCCACCCTGCACGCGAGGGGCCTACCAGCCCCACCCTGCCCGCGAGGGACCTACCAGCCCCACCCCGCCCGCGAGGGGCCAACCAGCCACACTCTGCCTACAAGGTGGTAAGAATGACCCTATGCCTAGGAGTGACCCCATGATTGACCCTCAGGTTCAAGTCTGCCCCCCTCCACAGGACATCATAGAATGGCCCTTCTTACCGGGACAGAGGGTTGAGGGGCAGGAGGGAGACAAAGATTTTGTGTCTTAGAAGATCTCGGTGAAGCTCCTGGAAATGCTTGAACTTCTTCTTGATGGTCCATTGGAAGGGACCATGTGTGAGGTTAAAGGAGTATAAGGTGCTGGTCCGGACCTGTAATACAGAGGAGGGGGACCCATCACACCAGAACCGATATCACCTATATACTGGGCTCTATCACCCTGCGGGGGAGGGGCTGACTTCTAGCGCTTCCTGTCGTTGATCACCTTGGAGCCGCTGGTGTAGCGCTCGGTCTGCAGGATATTCGCAGTCACAGGGACGCCTTTCAGGAACACAGGCCCCTGATGCTTGAGCGGCATCATGTCATAGACTGCGAGGAAGGGGCTGAGATGAGACTCTGGAGAGAGAGAAAATAGACATCACCCTGAGGACATTGACAGCCATTTAAAGGGGTTATCAAGCCATAGAAAAACATGGCCACTTTCTTCCAGAGACAGCACGAATCAACCAGTGTCCAGTTCCGGTGTGCTTTGCAATTAAAGGGGTACTCTGGTGAAAAATATTTTCCTCCAAATAAACTGGTTTCAAAAAGTTATATAGATTTATAGTTTACTTTTATGTAAATATCTCCAGTCTTCCAGTACTTAGCTGCTGTATGTCCTGCGGGAAGTGGTGTATTCTCTCCAGTCTGACACAGTGCTCTCTGCTGCCACCTCTGTCCATGTCAGGAACTGTCCAGGGCAGCAGCAAATCCCCGTAGAAAACCTCTCCTGGACAGAGGTGGCAGCAAAGAGCAGTGTGTCACACTGGAAAGAATACACCACATCCTGCAGGACATACAGCAGCTTATAAGTACTGGAAGACTGGAGATTTTTTAATATACGTAAATTACAAATCTCTATAACTTCCTGAAACCAGTTGATTTTAAACAAAAATATATTGTTGCCGGAGTACTCCTTTAAGCTCCATTCACTTCAATGAAGCAGAGTTGCAAAAACTGCACCCAAACTGGAGACAAGAGCGGTGCTGTCTCTGGAAGAAAGCGGTCATGTTTTTCTAACGCTGGATAACCCCTTTAATCTGTCCCCGGCTCCTCCATGGCTGGGGGCGGGGGTGCACTTTCCGCTCTAGTTCTTATGAGATCAACCCAAGGTGTTTGTTTTTCCTCCTTACGTGATCTCTGACAATCAGATGAGACGGCGGGCATCTCTAGTGCAAACCCCAGGTGAGTGTGAGTATATATAAAAGGGCGGGTGTGGGAGGGAGTGTGTGGGGGCCGTCATGCTGAGGGCTCACACCAGTTATACTATAAGTGCAGAAGGTATTGGTGAGTAATAAGTGGAGTAAGGTTGTAATCTCAGTGAAGTGCAGCTCAGGAGCACAAACTGCTGCTCTTATAAGTAAAATGCCACACAGGGAGCAAGGAGGAATAATTTGAAAGGGATACTCCAGCAAAAATCTTTTCTTTCAAATCAACTGGTTTATGAAAGTTATATAATTTTGTAATTTACTTCTATTTAAAATTCTGCAATTATTCCAGTACTTATCAGCTGCTGTATGCCCTGCAGGAAATGGTGTTTTATTTTGCCGGAGTATCCCTTTTAGTGCACATAAGAGATATAGTTGCGGGGTAGGTGATAATGACTGGTGCAGGATACCTCCATCGTCTTCTCGCATACAGTCCAGCTCATCGTTGTCCAGGTCCAAGGCCTTGGTGTCCAGGTGCTCCGGCAGGAAGCAGCCATCGGGGGAGTCCGGGGTCTGCATGTTACACTGCACCTGATAAGGTAAGGGACAGGCTGATGAAATCAACAACATGGTGAACGTTACACGGTCACAACATATGCCTATTGTGGTGTCCCACCACAGGTGTTTCGTATGTCACACCTATCGCAAAAGCCTTTTTACGCCCAGCTAAGTGGCGATGAAGGTAGTCCATTATTTCACCACTAGATGTCAGTGTATTGTATGTAAGCTTTTATCTATTGCACAGCTGTAGTGAACAAAGTCTTACTGTTCCTTATGAATTATATATTTTATTGTCCAATTGAGATACTCTTCTTTTAAAGCCCATCACTTCCCTTCTTTATACAAGCACCTCTCCACCAATCCCAGGGAAGCACACTAGAAAGCCCCTGTAGGAGGAGTTTTGCACTGGTGGGAGGAGGTGGAAGTAGCTCAGTCTAAGGGTACTATTACTCAGAACAATAATCGGCCCTATCCGGCCGATTATTGCTCCGTGTAATAAAGACAACGATCAGCCAATGATCGTTGTCGTCCGCTGATCGTTGATATAGGTTCTGACCTATAATTGTCGGGCGCCGACCGCACACCGCTACGTGTAATAGCGGTGCGTGACCGGCGCTGACGATTAGCAAAGAAGAGTACATTACCTATCCAGGCTGCAGAGCTCCTCTTGCTCTGTGCTTCTCCCCGGGTCCCGTGAGCTCCAGCTTCAGAGTGGCCTGTCTCAGCTGAAAGGCCGCTCAGCCAATCACTGGCTGGGACCGTTGCGGCCACTAAATGGCTGTGTGGCCTGTCCGTTGACGCTGGAGCTGTAGCGCGCGGACCCGGGGAGAAGCACAGAGCAAGAGGAGCCCTGCAGCATGGACAGGTAATGTATAAAGTTTAAACAAGGGCTGCAAGGACATCGGTAACAATGTCCCTGCAGCCCTTGTAAAACGATTATCTGGCCGTGTAATAGGTCCAATAAACGAGCACCGATCTAACAGATCGGCGCTCGTTTACATTTATCGGCCTATGTAATACTACCCTTACTCAGATACCCATAAGAGGAAGACACACAGAGCAAACGTCCCTGCTGTAGTAAAGCCAGGGCTTGGCTCTGCCAGGACCCCTGTCCGGGACAGTTCAGTCTAGTCTAGACAGTGTGAAGTGAGGTAGTGAGACATATGTGTATGAAGCAACAAAGTGCAGGGCAGTATTCTACCATACAAGAGGAAGTAGCATGCATAGGACAAAGCTACCAGAGAATCTACATATCCTATCTCGCAGTGCAGGTGACACCGGGAAGGCTCTGACACTTAGCTTCACCCAGCTAACCATGGCTGGGGCTTGTGTCACTCTATTAGGACGGGTAACTCGACACTGTAGGGCAGTAGGTGTTCAGAAAACAGTCTAAACACGGCCACAAGTAACTTCTCACTCTCAGGTATCTCTCAAGTTCCGGCAGAGCTCAGTACTACATTGGGCTGGAACTCCCTTGACAAACTTTACACTGCCTCCACTCTACTCTAAACTATCTAAGCACCACTACAATTACCTCTATTGTATTCAGCACTTACAAGTATTTCTCAGCACAGATCCAGTGAAGCACTAAAGTCTGTACCAAGGTTATCTACTGCCAAAGTGTTTATATTGTTCAGGGACTGTACAGTAAAGCTGTTCTATTTATTTCACTTGGACTCACTCTCCCTTGCACCAGCACCTATACACCTCCACTACACACCTTTCCCCTTTCTGTGGGTGGCGGTACCGATAGTCCAGGTGGATCAATTGCCACTCAGGACTACCATGACAAGAGCCCAAGGGGCCCATCACAGCCCGGCAGGTCACCGACCATTGGGGAACAGTACAAACGGCCATATATCCAAAGCAGGTACCAACATCACACCTGTGTGCTGGACTAGCACTGGCGTCACGACAATTCCACCATCACTGGCCATGTACTGCACCGTCAGATCATCCCTCACCAAACTATCTCATCTGTACAATTGCTGTAAACATCCTTTATCAAAAAGTTAAAAGTCTTTGCCACTAGATGTCTCCCTTCTCTGCAACCAGCTGTCCCCTGCCTGTTGATAGGAGGATTCTGTCTCTAGCAGCAGATAGACCAAGACTGAAAACTGGAAGTGAGGAGGGGGTTAACTTATGGAGGGAGGCTCCAGAGGCTCAGTGCTGTCCCTAAAAGATAAATCAAGGCTTCCTCGCTCATCTCTTATCATACATAAAGTTCTAGGCAGCTGTCCCCTCTGTAAATACAGGTGTTGTTTCTATGTGCACAGTGCTGCTTCCTGAATGTAATCTCCCCCTTCATTTAGTCATCACCACTACCAGCATTGCTCAGACCAGGGCTGCTTTAGTGATGTAACCCCTTCCTTACTGTGATCCTCTGGGCAGCAACAAGCCCGACCTGGACAGGTAAGGAAGAAGGACGCCCCCTGCTGGGTAGGGCAGTATCATCCTGGGTATTCTCGCCCCGCCAGGAGTCTGGTACAGTCCCTGCGGCCCGGAATAACCCTCTGTGTTTGTATCAGTTATATCAAGATGTTCCCGTAACCAACAAAAAACAAAAAGTAATGTCTGCGCCAGACTGAGAAAGTATTTATATCATAAAGTGATTACATGATGGAGCAGAGCCAAGACACGGCCGTCCTGCCAACCCCACACTACACCAGCCAGACATCCCCTGGGCATCTCCCTGCTGCTCCGCACTGTGTATATACAGAGGGGGAGAGGAAGATTCTCAGGAGCCTGGGAAAGCTGGATGACAGCATGGTTATCAGGCTCCAGGACCTGAGCGTTATATCACTAGGTTATAATAAAGCAGGGACTCACAAGGACCTCACTAACATCACTACCACCCCCTCCACCGATGTCCGGACACTCAGAGAATATCAATGTGAGAAGAGACAAAGCCCCGGCCGGCTGAGTGTTATATAACGGCCACTCCCTGCCAGGATCAGATGAAGATCAGCAGCTCTCTGCCAAGGAGCCGAACGCCAAGTACCAGGAACTACCAGGAGGAATTACTGAGGAATTACTGCTAATAACTACACTGGGCAATCTCCGTGTAATACTACATAACCATATACTATATAATACTACATAACCATACACCATGTAATACCACAAACACTGTGTATTACTATATAACCATACACTGTATAATACCACATAACCATATACTGTATAATACCACATAACCATACACCGTGTAATACTACATTACCATACACTGTATAATACTACATTACCATACACTGTATAATACTACATAACCATATACTGTGTAATACCACATCTAGCACGGCCAACACCACTATAGACAACACTTCTTATACCAGCTGTACATATATAATTATATACCGTATATACCCAGGTTATACCAGCTGTACATATATAATTATATACAGTATATATACCCAGGTTATACCAGCTGTACATATATAATTATATACAGTATATACCCAGGTTATACCAGCTGTACATATATAATTATATACAGTATATATATCTAGGTTATACCAGCTGTACATATAGAATAATATATAGGAGATCCCCAGGCTATACCAGCTGTACATATAGAATTATATACAGGAGATACCCAGGTTCTAGCAGCTGTACATATAGAATTATATATAGGAGGAGATCCCCAGGTTATACCAGCTGTACATATAGAATAATATATAGGAGATCCCCAGGCTATACCAGCTGTACATATAGAATTATATACAGGAGATACCCAGGTTCTAGCAGCTGTACATATAGAATTATATATAGGAGGAGATCCCCAGGTTATACCAGCTGTACATATAGAATTATATATAGGAGATCCCCAGGTTATACCAGCTGTACATATATAATTATATATAGGAGATCCCCAGGTTATACCAGCTGTACATATATAATTATATACAGAAGATACCCAGGTTCTAGCAGCTGTACATATATAATTATATATAGGAGATACCCAGGTTATACCAGCTGTACATATAGAATTATATATAGGAGATCCCCAGGTTATACCAGCTGTACATATATAATTATATACAGAAGATACCCAAACCTGTACATATATAATTATATATAGGAGATACCCAGGTTATACCAGCTGTACATATATAATTATATACAGGAGATCCCCAGGCTATACCAGCTGTACATATATAATTATATATAGGAGATCCCCAGGTTATACCAGCTGTACATATATTATTATATACAGTATATACCCGGGGGGGGGGGGGGGGGGGGGGGGGGGACGGGGGTACTCTTTTTTTTCTGCTCTTTTCAGCCTGACTCACCTGTGTACATAGTCACACACTACATCTGTAGTCACTGGCAGCTCTCCCTGTACTGTCAATAATCTCTGTATAACACTCGAGGTGATGACCCGGGAAAGTAAAAAAGTTATTGCAAGTTTATTTGCAAAGAACAATCAACCAAGTTTCTCATGTTGTCACAGCCCCGCCCCTTTTGGCGACTCCACTCAGAGTATATAGTCCCCAGATTTCTTTGTTTTCGCTCCTGTATTCTAGTTTTTGAGATCTAGTTTTTGAGATCCACCATTATCAGTGGTCACGCAGTGTCCCAGTCCGTGTAACTTGGGGGATCCCGTATATAGTGCCGTCTGTTTATACTGAATCACTAAGTCACACCCTGTCATATGCCTAGGAGTCTGTCAGTCTGGTCACCACCCCTCTCTGAGCCTATCGCAGGGCTCCCAAAATCAGTCTGTTCCTGCCAGCCATGCAGCTGTGATCTCTTCAATGTCGGCTACATCAGTCCACACTGCTGCCATCCATCCTGCATGTTTTCTCATCTAGGTCCAGGGTTGGAGACATTGCGTTCTTGGTTTCGGGCCCCCTGGCTTCACCATCTTCCTTCAGGCCTCCGGTCTGGTACAGATCAGCTTCCACATGAATGGTCACGCTTCGGGTGTCGTGTGGCAGTCTGCAGAGCGTTGAGAGTATGATTTCTCTCTTTTATCAGGTCACAGCAGCCATACTGTGCCGCTCTTCATCAGTGGAGTGTAATAATAATAGGACTGTACTTCTTTTAAAGGGGTTGTTCACCAAATGTTCTATTTTTTATTATAATTTTTTTACAAATCAACAGGTGCCAGAAAGTGTCAGAGATTTCTAATTTACTTCTATTAAAAAAATCGGCAGTCTTCCAGTACTTATCAGCTGCTGTATGTCCTGCAGGAAGTGGTGTGGTCTTTCCATTCAGGAGAGCAGGAGAGGTTTTCTATGGGGATTTGCTGCTGATCTGGACAGTTCCTGACACAGACAGAGGTGGCAGCAGAGAGCGCTGTGTCAGACTGGAGAGAATACACCATTTCCTGCAGGACATACAGCACCTGATAAGTACTGGAAGACTGGAGATTTTTTAATAGAAGTAAATTACAAATCTCTGGCACCAGTTTTTTTTTGTGAACTACCCCTTTAAGTAGTCACTTTCTTAAAGTGAACACGACAAGTCTCCCAGGTCTAAGTCTTCAGTCTACCTACCAAAAAGGAGTGAAATATAAGGGCCAGCGACCCTAATAAGCCGTCTCCACCTTGTGAGCAAGGAACTGTATGTTATATCGGATTTTATGGTTGCAGCCCCCATGACCACCACCAGAGTCACAGCCCCGCCCATTATTTAAAGGGTAACTCCACCCAATCATGACATCTCTGGAGTGCTCCTGCAAGGAGAGCACTGCTTGATGTTATGGGGTAAATAGAGGAACAGAAAGCGGCCTCCTGGGCTTCGGAGTGGTCGCAGCTAGCGGGATATTGCAGAGGTGATGACTAGACGCCTAGGATACACTCAGACGCTAATTACCTGGTGACAATGGCTCCTGTCAACAGAACTGCCATAAAGCGAATTGCTGAAAAGTCCCTGCAGGCTATGATAGAAAGATGTGGAATCATACAAGACCCGGCAGCCTGCTGTGTACGAGGCCCTGCAGACCTGTCAGGGGGCCCGGGCCGACCCCTGGCCACCACCAATGGGGACCTGAGCATGAGAACTGGAGCCTGGGGCCATGCAGGAAGGACCTGTTAGGGCTTCAGGTCAGACCTAGAGACCATGCGGCCACCCAAGCTACACGTCCTCCGAGGATCTGCCGCCACCATGTAAGGGACCTCACTAGGGAAGCAACCAGCGGCCATCCACCTCAGGCCTTATCCCTGCACCTCCCTGTCACGGACGCCCAATATACCATGAGGCCAGACTGTGCCGGCTGTATCCCAGAGGAAACCATCACCAATATCTGTGCCCGCCCGCACAGCATGGCATACCCTCCTCATAGGTAATAACGCTATAATAGAACAGGAGATGGGATAACTTATAGCAGTCCTCTTATGTGTCCCAGCTTGTGTCTGACGTAACCATGGAGACGTCCCTGTATATGTGCTGGATGGTTACCTCTGTACAGCTGGTATATACATATAGACACCCCCCCCAGAGGATATACACCCAGGTATATAGTGGTGTATGGTTACGTCTGTACAGCTGGTATATACATATAGACACCCCCCCCCCCCCAGAGGATATACACCCAGGTATATAGTGGTGTATGGTTACGTCTGTACAGCTGGTATATACATATAGACCCCCCCCCCCCCCCAGAGGATATACACCCAGGTATGTATCCTGTATATGTGCTGGATGGTTACGTCTGTACAGCTGGTATATACATATAGACCCCCCAGAGGATATACACCCAGGTATATAGTGCTGCATGGTTACGTCTGAACAGGTGTTATATACACATAGACCCCCTTCCCCCATAGAGGATATACACCCAGGTATATAGTGGTGTACCCGGGCATATATCCCGTATCTCGCAGCCGGTTACACCCTGTAGTATAATAAGTTATTATAGGAACAGGAAATAACTCACAGGATGATTCATAAGATTTGGGGAAACTTCTCCGGCATTCAGCTCAAACTGGGAAAATATAGAGAATCCTCCATATAGTACTGGAGGAGCCGATATACAGTATATAGAGAAGGTATACAGCCCGGCCTCATATATACAGTATATACAGAAGGTATACAGCCCCGCCTCATATATACAGTATATACAGAAGGTATACAGCCCGGCCTCATATATACAGAAGGTATACAGCCCGGCCTCATATATACAGTATATCCAGAAGGTATACAGCCCTGCCTCATATATACAGAAGGTATACAGCCCGGCCTCATATATACAGTATATCCAGAAGGTATCCGGCCCGGGCTCATATATACACATCAGTACATAGAGAATATATACATGTACACAGCCCGGCCTCATATATACAGTATATACAGAAGGTATACGGCCCGGCCTCATATATACATTATATCCAGAAGGTATACAGCCCAGCCTCATATATACAGTATATAAAGAAGGTATACAGCCCAGCCTCATATATACAGTATATAAAGAAGGTATACAGCCCTGCCTCATATATATAGTATATACAGAATGTATACAGCACTGCCTTATATATACAGTATATAAAGAAGGTATACAGCCCTGTCTCATATATATAGTATATACAGAATGTATACAGCCCTGCCTCATATATACAGTATATACAGAATGTATACAGCCCTGCCTCATATATACAGTATATAAAGAAGGTATACAGCCCTGCCTCATATATATAGTATATACAGAATGTATACAGCCCTGCCTCATATATACAGAATGTATACAGCCCTGCCTCATATATCCATGTATATAGCTGCCTACACCCGGGTATATACCTGTGGGGCTCAGGCAGTGAGGGGTTAACCTGGGCCAGGTGTGGCAGCACTACATTAATAATGGAGAGGGGAGGGGGCGGAGGGGATATGTATAGTGTATAGTGACATGGAGGATGACACATGATGTGGTGTGTACACCGAGCACATGGTGATACTACACACTGGTAACCATGTCACAGCTCAGCCGGCTCTGCTTCATTCCTGCCCCATACAGCCTGCACAACCCAGTCATGGATCAGAGCCGTCACATCACCCACACTACAACCATACCATACAGCTCCACTACACCGCAATCCAACACCATCCCCACATTATACACACTGGTCACATCACCCACACTACAACCATACAGCTCCACTACACCTGCAGAGCATACACCACACTGCAATCCAACACCATCCAGACGTTATACACACTGGTCACATCACCCACACTACAACCATACCATACAGCTCCACTATTCCTGCAGAGCATACAGCACCCCGCAATCCAACACCATCCAGACGTTATACACACTGGTCACATCACCCACACAGCTCCACTACACCTGCAGAGCATACACCACACAACACCATCCAGACGTTATACACACTGGTCACATCACCCACACTACAACCATACCATACAGCTCCACTATTCCTGCAGAGCATACACCACACCGCAATCCAACAACACCATCCCCACATTAGTCACAATGGTCGCCCTCAACACAGCTCTGCTATTCCTGCACTGCCACTACACCATTATATGCGGCTCTGCTATTCCTGCACTTCCACTAAACCATTATATATAGATCTGCTATTTCTGCACTGCCACTACACCATTATATGAGGCTCTGCTATTCCTGCACTGCCACTACACCATTATATGAGGCTCTGCTATTCCTGCACTGCCACTACACCATTATATGCGGCTCTGCTATTCCTGCACTGCCACTACACCATTATATGCGGCTCTGCTATTCCTGCACTGCCACTACACCATTATATGCGGCTCTGCTATTTCTGCACTTCCACTACACCATTATATGCGGCTCTGCTATTCCTGCACTGCCACTACACCATTATATGCGGCTCTGCTATTCCTGCACTGCCACTACACCATTATATGCGGCTCTGCTATTCCTGCACTTCCACTACACCATTATATGCGGCTCTGCTAATGTTAGATTAGTCATACGCTGTGCTGTCTCCACCGCAGACATCTCTGCTATTCCATCATTAGTCACGTCACCAGCACTACAGCAGATATTACATCCAGCTGCTCTGCTATTCCATCACTAGTCATGCACCAGTAATACATACAGCTCTGCTATTCCTACACTAGTCATGCACCAGTAATACATACAGCTCTGCTATTCCTACACTAGTCATGCACCAGTAATACATACAGCTCTGCTATTCCTACACTAGTCATGCACCAGTAGTACATACAGCTCTGCTATTCCTACACTAGTCATGCACCAGTAGTACATACAGCTCTGCTATTCCTACACTAGTCATGCAGCAGTAATACATACAGCTCTGCTATTCCTACACTAGTCATGCACCAGTAGTACATACAGCTCTGCTATTCCATCACTAGTCATGCACCAGTAATACATACAGCTCTGCTATTCCTACACTAGTCATGCAGCAGTAGTACAGCTCTGCTATTCCATCACTAGTCATGCAGCAGTAATACATACAGCTCTGCTATTCCTACACTAGTCATGCAGCAGCAGTACAGCTCTGCTATTCCTACACTAGTCATGCAGCAGTAATACATACAGCTCTGCTATTCCTACACTAGTCATGCAGCAGTAGTACAGCTCTGCTATCCCTACACTAGTCATGCAGCAGTAATACATACAGCTCTGCTATTCCTACACTAGTCATGCAGCAGTAGTACAGCTCTGCTATTCCATCACTAGTCATGCAGCAGTAATACATACAGCTCTGCTATTCCTACACTAGTCATGCAGCAGTAATACATACAGCTCTGCTATTCCTACACTAGTCATGCAGCAGTAGTACAGCTCTGCTATTCCATCACTAGTCATGCAGCAGTAATACATACAGCTCTGCTATTCCTACACTAGTCATGCAGCAGCAGTACAGCTCTGCTATTCCTACACTAGTCATGCAGCAGTAATACATACAGCTCTGCTATTCCTACACTAGTCATGCACCAGTAGTACAGCTCTGCTATTCCATCACTAGTCATGCAGCAGTAGTACAGCTCTGCTATTCCTGCTCAGATTACATCACTGGCTCTTCAGTGCAGGAATCACAGAAACATTTCCCTTCAAAACTTCGCCACATATCGCTCTGCTATTCCTGCACACATCACATCTCTGACACTGCAGCTGACTCTGCTATTTCTGCGCTAGTCATGCACCAGTAGTACAGCTCTGCTATTCCTGCACAGATCACTATTCCTGCACTAGTAGTACAGCTCTGCTATTCCTGCACTAGTCAGGCACCAGTAGTACAGCTCTGCTATTCCTGCACTAGTAGTACAGCTCTGCTATTCCTGCACTAGTCAGGCACCAGTAGTACAGCTCTGCTATTCCTGCACAGATCACTATTCCTGCACTAGTCATGCACCAGTAGTACAGCTCTGCTATTCCATCACTAGTCATGCACCAGTAGTACAGCTCTGCTATTCCATCACTAGTCATGCACCAGTAGTACAGCTCTGCTATTCCATCACTAGTCATGCACCAGTAGTACAGCTCTGCTATTCCATCACTAGTCATGCACCAGTAGTACAGCTCTGCTATTCCATCACTAGTCAGGCACCAGCAGTACAGCTCTGCTATTCCTGCACAGATCACATCGCTGCCACTCCAGCTGGCTCTGCTATTCCTGCACAGCCCCTGGAGAGCTGCCCTCTCTTCTCTCTGCAGTGCAGTATTGATCCCAGACAATGCTCAGCAAATCCCACTGTGCAGACACTACTACACCCATCCAGTCCCAGCACTACAGTCACCTCTGCTGTTCTTCACTGCAGTCGCCTCATCTCACTGCTCCTCCATCCTGGAAACCAACACCGACCCCGTCCTGTCCAACACCGCCCGCCCCTCCCTATAACATCCCGAATACAGCAACGCCCAGACAGGAAGAGCCTGGAGACCGCTCAACTACACCGCGATGGAGCAGAGCCCAACTACACCGAGACCTGGATATACACTACTACACCGAGACCTGGATATACACTACTACACCGAGACCTGTATATACACACTACTACACCGAGACCTGGATATACACACTACTACACCGAGACCTGTATATACACACTACTACACCGAGACCTGTATATACACACTACTACACCGAGACCTGTATATACACACTACTACACCGAGACCTGGATATACACTACTACACCGAGGCCTGGATATACACTACTACACCGAGGCCTGGATATACACTACTACACCGAGACCTGGATATACACACACTACTACACCGAGACCTGAATATACACTACTACACCGAGACCTGTATATACACACTACTACACCGAGACCTGGATATACACTACTACACCGAGGCCTGGATATACACTACTACACCGAGACCTGGATATACACACACACTACTACACCGAGACCTGGATATACACTACTACACCGAGACCTGTATATACACACTACTACACCGAGACCTGTATATACACTACTACACCGAGACCTGTATATACACTACTACACCGAGACCTGTATATACACACTACTACACCGAGACCTGTATATACACACTACTACACCGAGACCTGTATATACACTACTACACCGAGACCTGTATATACACACTACTACACCGAGACCTGTATATACACACTACTACACCGAGACCTGTATATACACACTACTACACCGAGACCTGGATATACACTACTACACCGAGATCTGGATATACACTACTACACCGAGACCTGTATATACACACTACTACACCGAGGCCTGGATATACACTACTACACCGAGACCTGGATATACACTACTACACCGAGACCTGGATATACACTACTACACCGAAACCTGGATATACACACACGCACACACACTCTACTACACCGCGATGGAGCAGAGCCCAACTACACCAAGACCTGCATATACACTACTACACTATGACCTGTATATACACTACTACACCGCGATGGAGCAGAGCCCAACTACAGCGATACCTGGACAACACTACCACACCATGACCTGTATATACACTACTACACCATGACCTGTATATACACTACCACACCATGACCTGTATATACACTGCTACACCATGACCTGTATATACACTGCTACACCATGACCTGTATATACATTACTACACCATGACCTGTATATACACCGCTACACCATGACATGTAAATACACTACTACACCATGACCTGTATATACACTACTACACCGAGACCTGTATATACACACTACTACACCATGACCTGTATATACACTACTACACCATGACCTGTATATACACACAGCCCAGATCCTGTATATACACTACTACACCAACACCTGTATATATACTACTACACCATGACCTGTATATACACACAGCCCAGACCCTGTATATACAGATTACTGCTCCACCACTGAGTCTCCGCCTGATATAGTAGCTCGGTCCATAGGTCATGTCGGGTTACTATCTGACGCTCTTGCTCACTCATCCACTACAGCTCTTTCTGCTGGTAAAGCTCCTATGTTTCGGGTCACTGCTCTTCTTAATCCACATCAGGTTTTTGCTGGTTCTGACATCTCTAGACGACAACAGGGTTGGCGGCTTATTCTAAGAGGATCTCTGGCCATTACATGACTGACATCCACCATCTCTTCCCGGTTGTTGGTTATCGGTCATCTGGTCATATTCTTTGTCATCTCCTGGAGTATGAATGTTATGTAGACCACTTTGAGTGAACGCACCCTAAAAGGTGGAAAACCATGGAACTCCCCACCTCTATCCTGCATCAAACCGATCACAGCTTTCGGGGTCCACATCCTCTTACATGACTCCAAGAGAGCTATGGAACCATAAGGTTGGTGCCACATTTATTCTATTACCTACTGAGGTCTTATGTGGCTAAACAAGTGGTCCAGCAAGGAACATTACCGTAGGAACTCATACAGACTCTCCAAGGAGTCACAAGTCATCTGGATGCTCTGTAGTCCTTCTATGTCCATGGCCCATCAAGCATCCAGTACGTCTACTCAGCTTGACTTCTTCTTGGGTCTAAAGCTGCATCTACCTAGTCCACCATGTTATGTTATACACTTTCAGTAGTGTCCCATCGGTTTCTCTCCATGCCACAGTAACTTACATATCATCTTTACTGTCTGGCAAAGCTCTGGTCTGACCATCACCACTAACAATTGTCAGGAATATTTTATGAAGAGTTACCTGGCCACAACATTCACAAGGCCTTAGATAACCAGGAGAAGTTTCAGGACATGTCCCATGGTATTGGGTCTCTCAGCCCTACCTTTAGAGAAGAGAGCTTGCTACCTCACCCTGTGCACTGCAAAGTAGGAGATCTTCACGAGAACTGTCCCGAACTCCCCAGGATGGTGGAATTTCCCAGACCTTGCTAATTCTTGGGTATTCACTTTCATTTTATCTCAATGAAAAGTTTCTGTTGCCGCTGGCCGTAAACTACAGGAGCAATTGAGGATTGGAGTTCAGAATGGTAGAGATTTTTTTTTTTATCTGCTCTGCCCTTAGGATCCACTTTGCCACCTTCTCAGGATCCATTGCATCTTATCTTTTCCAATAGGTCACAAAGGCCATGTCTCATATTAACCAAATCCTGTCCACATAGCCTTAGGGCTTTATCCAACTTCAGCAGCCACCGCTAATCAAATGCCGAAGGTTCGGGTTCGGATGGACTAGAGCATGCTCGAGGTTCGCTCATCTCTATTCAAGACTTATTGTGGACTCCATCAGTCCTATGACCCTCACCTACGATATACAAGAAGACTATGTCCATTTCTGAAGACTAGTGATCACCACTGGATGTGCCACCATCCAAATCACGGATAGGCCTAACGAATGATTAGAAGATGAAGTGAAGAGTCGTTATGGTTGTCATCAGCATGGAGGAGGTCCTCTCTGTATGGTCAAATATAACGGTGGTTGCTATGAAGTGACTATATGATATCAATATTAACCATCTCAAGTAAAACCGTTAGGGCCATAGTACAGGGGTCAATATCAGCCAAATCTGTGTAATAGGGCTAGCAATCAGCAAAAGAACGAGCTTGATCTTTAGCCACTCTAACCTGCAGAAAAGTCATCATCCATCGGCTGGACATGTCCTTGTGCACTAGAGGGTGTGCGACCGAGGGGAGATTGCCAGAAAGGTCCTTATGAACCATCCAGCTGTCGTCCGTGTGACCTGGCTCCAAGACTGATCGTGCTGCATGAAGGCTCTTTAATCCACTGGTGATCACAGAGATCGGCGCCTATTTATAGATGGCCTGGAGCCTTCTCATAGGGCCCCAAGACTTCCTGTCTAGAACACATTGGCTAGAGCTTACTGAGGAGGCCCCTACCTGTCTGCTGAGAAGACCCTATGTTATAGACATTGGCCCCCACCATGCGGCAGCTATCCCGTCTAGAGCTTACTGAGGAGGCCCCTGCCTGTCTGCTGAGAAGACCCTGTCTTATAGACATTGGCCCCCACCATGCGGCAGCTATCCCGTCCCCAAGATCTTCTCATGTTCTTCATATCCAGCACACTACGTAGTAATAGTGACACGTCTTCTGTATACACTGCTGGGACAGGGCAATGAGAAGCTATAGAGATAACAGTGTTGTATATTGATAAGGAAGAGATAAAAGGTAACTCCGACTGATAACAGCGGGCGTGCGCTACACCGGGATCAGGTCACTGGGAAAATCAGCACTCGCAGCTTTTTCTCACGCTCGTACTCGCACTTCCACCTTTATGTCAGTTTCAATCACTCAAAGTGTCCTGAATTTACACCCGTTCTATTAGTTTGTGCACCAACTAGTGATTTGCACGACTTTTAGAAAGTTAAACGATATTGTTGAGCGAATCTGTCTGATCGGAACTGTTGGGGTTCAACAACGTTCTCTGGACTTGAACACCCGTCGTTTGATTCCCCGTGGCTGCAGAAGTTGGATGCCGCACTAGAAAGTCCTGGAAAACATGGATCCCGCCATAGGCCATAGCTTGTATCCATAGTTTCCAGGCAGCCCTAGAGCGGCATCCAACTTCTGTAGCCATGGGGTAACCAAACGCCGGGTGTTCAAGTGCAGAGAACGTTGCCGAACCGGAGCAGTTTGACAGATCCGCTCAACAATATTTGATATCGATACTTGCTGCCCAATGGTAAGACTAACAATTCCTTCCATACTTGTTATTATCTATTCAGTCTCCTTTCCCCAGTTCTCAGCTGCTGCTTTCTGCTGAAAACACAAAAATCTGTGTGAGCTTATCTCTTTGTCTCCCCCTCCTCGCCCCTCTATTCTGAGTTGGCTGATGTAAACAAGTCCCTGGCAGGCTTTATCTGCAACATTGTAGCTTCTTATGCTGCGTTTATACGGAACGATAATTCGCCCGATCGTACGATTAATGATTTCAAAGTAACGATCAGCGTTTAGACGGAACGATATATCGCATGGAAAAATCGTTCTGCGATCATTTAAGCCTATCTTGCACATAAGTAACATCGGTGAACGACTGTTTACACAGAACGATCTGCAAATTTTTTGCGAACAACGATTTAAGAACATGTTGTAAGATCAAAATGAACGATTTCTTGCTCGTCGTTTGATCGTTCGCTGCGTTTACAAGTGCGATTATCGTTCGAATTCGATCGTTATCGCGCAAATTCGAACGATAATCGTCCCGTGTAAACGCAGCATTAGTTTTGCTGGGAGGGATAATCATCAGCAACTTGACCTCAGATTAACCCCTTTCAGCATTCGAAAGAAGCTGTTGCAGATAAAGCCTGCCAGGGACATGCCGTCTCAGAAGGGAGGGGGGGGGGAGACAGAGAGAAAAGCTCACACACAGATTTGTGTGTCTTCAGCAGAAAGCAGCAGCTCAGAACTGGGGAAGGAAATTGAACAGATAATAACAAGTATGGAAGGAACCTTGGAGTCTCACCATGGGCAGCAACATATCAAAAGGTATGTTTGAGTGAAATAGGGATTTAAGAACTTTTTTACCTAAACCACTTACGGGAAGCCACGGCCCATCGCTGGACAAGATGCAAAAGGATCTAAAACTAAAAAAACTCCCAATTGAGTAAGGTTGCACAAATTATTGTGACTTCTTCACCCCGGAAAGGTGGCATGCCCACCAAAATACCCCCCCCCCCCCCCCTATATAATAAAGGTGACCGACTGTTCTCTATAGACATCAGAATGACTGAACTATCCGACCCCGGATTTGGCACATAGGTACATTGGGGGCCCAGAAAGGTTTTCTGCCGGATGTAGATAGCACCTGCTCACTGTTCTCTGTTATCAGCCATTATCACAGCCTGTATTGGAATCAGAACACCTGAACTGTGTGTGTGGGGGAGATTTATGGCGCTGTCTTATAGTCAGATTCTCTGTGTTGCCCATAGCAACCAATTAGAGCTCCCATAGCAACTAAATCACAGCTCCCATAGCAACCAATCTTAGCTCAGTTTTCACTTTACCAGAACAATGTAAGAAATAAGAGCGGCGCTGTAATTGGTTGCTATGGGCAACAACCGCTGAAGCCTTCTGCTCCCTGGTGCTCGGTGTGAACCCACATCTTGGGAGGGGGTTGGTGAATATCCCGCTCATCACGTACGGGGGATTCTCAATAGCTGTGGGATATACGTCCAACCCCGAGCCGCAGATTCACCGGGAGCTGCAGGCCTCAGCCACTGGACAACCCCTTTAAGAAAGCGTTTATGGTGGTATATAACAATACACGGAGTGCGGAGTGCAGTTTTTGCATATAGACATTGCTATGAAGCTGGAAAGTTTCCATTTACACACCCTGTGCTAACAGATAGCTCTTATACATAGATCACCTGTACACTCCCCTGTGTCACCAGTGTATGTATGGGTACAAACACACACACCGTATATGCAGCGTATTTACTGCTGCGATACGCAGCAGATTAGATCTAAATAACTGAACACAGTATCAAATCTGCAGATCTGCTGCGTATACAGTGTGTGTGTCTGTACCCTAAATATGTATATATCACACAAGCTATACATTCATACATGACACCTTTGTATACAGATCACCTGCAAATATAATATATATAAATATATATACTCATGTGACACCTATCTCTATATATAACTTGTATACTGATATGTGACTCCCGTGTATATAGATCACCTGTATACTGATATGTGACTCCCGTGTATATAGATCACCCGTATACAGATATGTGACTCCCGTGTATATAGATCACCCGTATACTGATATGTGACTCCCGTGTATATAGATCACCTGTATACAGATATGTGACTCCCGTGTATATAGATCACCTGTATACAGATATGTGACTCCAGTGTATATAGATCACCTGTATACAGATATGTGACTCCCGTGTATATAGATCACCTATATACAGATATGTGACTCGCGTGTGTATAGATCACCTTTAGATATAACGTAGAAAAGTCCTGTATACTCCTGTTACACTTGTGCATAACACATGCATTTACAGGTTACCTGTCTATTTCTCTGACAGCTGTGCTGTATAACACCTGTACACCTAGATCTCACCTGTACGTATATATAACACATGTACACCTAGATCTCACCTGTACACACAGATCTCACCTGTACATATATATATATATATATATATATATATATATATCACCTGTACACCTAGATCTCACCTGTACATATATATAACACCTGTACACACAGATCTCACCTGTACGTATATATAACACATGTACACCTAGATCTCACCTGTACACACAGATCTCACCTGTACATATATATATATATATATATATATATATATATATATCACCTGTACACCTAGATCTCACCTGTACATATATATAACACCTGTACACACAGATCTCACCTGTACGTATATATAACACCTGTACATATAACACCTGTACACCTAGATCTCACCTGT
Source organism: Dendropsophus ebraccatus (assembly GCF_027789765.1). Classification (NCBI taxonomy): domain Eukaryota; kingdom Metazoa; phylum Chordata; class Amphibia; order Anura; family Hylidae; genus Dendropsophus; species Dendropsophus ebraccatus. Next base: position 223,467,171 of record NC_091454.1, read on the forward strand.
ACATATAACACCTGTACACCTAGATCTCACCTGTACATATATATAACACCTGTACACACAGATCTCACCTGTACGTATATATAACACCTGTACACCTAGAGCTCACCTGTACATATATATAACACCTGTACACCTAGATCTCACCTGTACGTATATATAACACCTGTACACACAGATCTCACCTGTACGTATATATAACACCTGTACACCTAGATCTCACCTGTACGTATATATAACACCTGTACACACAGATCTCACCTGTACATATATATAACACCTGTACACCTAGATCTCACCTGTACGTATATATAACACCTGTACACCTAGATCTCACCTGTACGTATATATAACACCTGTACACCTAGATCTCACCTGTACGTATATGTGATTCCCCCGTAGAGCTGTTGTGAGTTACAGAACACATCTAGATCATCGCTACAACAGGTACCTGTCAGCCGAGCACCTTCACTTCCTGCAGCACGCACACCTCCACCCTGCCCTCCGAAATCTGTCCAGCACACCTCCACCCTGCCCTCCGAAATCTGTACCACAGCAGGACTCCACCCTGCCCTCCCACTATCCCTACCAGTGCATAACTCCACCCAAGCACTAAGTGTGCAGCCATACCTCCAGCCTGCCCTCTCCAGATTACTTCACAGCAGAACTCCTCCCAGTCCTGTACATAACTTCATCTGGCAGTCAGGCTGCAGCTGTAACTCCACCCAGCACATGCTGCAGCTGTAACTCCACCCAGCACATGCTGCAGCCATGAGAGGCTACACACTATATAGTGAGCGGTGCACTCAGCTGCCAGCATGTGATCCTGTGTAGATCTAACTCGGCAAAGAGTGGAAAATCTCACTACAATAGCCTGTGTGTCTCAGTGTAACTCCACCCATCACTCACTCTGCAGCCTCCACTCCACCCAGTACTCACTGTGCAACCTCCACTCCACCCATCACTCACTGTGCAGCCTCCACTCCACCCATCATTCACTGTGCAGCCTCCACTCCAACCATCACTCACTGTGCAGCCTCCACTCCACCCATCACTCACTGTGCAGCCTCCACTCCACCCATCACTCACTGGGCAGCCTCCACTCCACCCATCACTCACTGTGCAGCCTCCACTCCACCCATCACTCACTGTGCAGCCTCCACTCCACCCATCACTCACTGGGCAGCCTCCACTCCACCCATCACTCACTGGGCAGCCTCCACTCCACTCATCACTCACTGTGCAGCCTCCACTCCACCCATCACTCACTGGGCAGCCTCCACTCCACCCATCACTTACTGGGCAGCCTCCACTCCACATAGCACTGCTCCATGTCTATGGGTGCTGCATGCTCATGGTGACTAGCAGATGATCTATATGCCCTGCAAGAAAAAGCCCAAGTAACTAATACATCTCCACCCAGGCCAGCACGGGCGACATAGTGGCTTTGGCTGCGGCACGTGTCGCATGCCCATAGATCACATAGTAAATGCGATTGTGCTGCGATACAATAGTGCTGGATGGTATTAGCAAGGACTGATGGCACTGTACTACTGCGGGACTTGTCACAAGGTCCCAACACACGTCCATTAAAGGTGCAGACCCTGGTGTCTCTTTTTTCTTTCAAATCAACTGGTGCCAGAAAGTGCCAGAGATTTGTAATTTACTTCTATTACAAAATTTCTAGTCTTCCAGTACTTATCAGCCTCTGTATGTCCTGCAGGAAGTGGTGTATTCTCTCCAGTCTGACACAGTGCTCTCTGCTGCCACCTCTGTCCATGTCAGGAACTGTCCAGAGCAGCATCAAATCCTCATAGAAAACCTCTCCTGCTCTGGACAGTTCCTGACATGGACAGAGGTGGCATCAGAGAGCACCATGTCAGAGAGAGTACACCACTTACTGCAGGACATACAGCAGGTGATAAGTAATGGAAGACTGGAGATTTTTTTAATAGACGTAAATTACACATCTACAAATTTCTGTCGCGAGTTGATTTGAAATAAATTCTTTTGCTGAATTACTCCTTTAAAGAGTGTTTAAAGAGTGTAATAGCCCTGACTCCTCCCTGCAATCACTATACAGCCCTGACTCCTCCCTGTAATCACTATACAGCCCTGACTCCTCCCTGTAATCACTATACAGCCCTGACTCCTCCCTGTTATCACTATAGAGCCCTGACTCCTCCCTTTAATCACTATACATCCCTGACTCCTCCCTGTAATTACTATACATTCCTGACTCCTCCCTGTTATCACTACACAGTCCTGACTCCTCCCTGTAATCACTATACAGCCCTGACTCCTCCCTGTAACCACTATACAGCCCTGACTCCTCCCTGTAATCACTATACAGCCCTGACTCCTCCCTGTAATCACTACACAGCCCTGAATCCTCCCTGTAATCACTATACAGCCCTGACTCCTCCCTGTAATCACTATACAGCCCTGACTCCTCTCTGTAATCATTACACAGCCCTGACTCCTCCCTGTAATCACTATACAGCCCTGACTCCTCCCTGTAATCACTATACAGCCCTGACTCCTCCCTGTAATAACTATACAGCCCTGACTCCTCCCTGTAATCACTATACAGCCCTGACTCCTCCCTGTAATCACTATACAGCCCTGACTCCTCCCTGTAATCACTATACAGCCCTGACTCCTCCCTGTAATCATTATACAGCCCTGACTCCTCCCTGTAATCATTATACAGCCCTGACTCCTCCCTGTAATCACTACACAGCCCTGACTCCTCCCTGTAATCACTATACAGCCCTGACTCCTCCCTGTAATCACTATACAGCCCTGACCCCTCCCTGTAATCACTATACAGCCCTGACTCCTCCCTGTAATCACTATACAGCCCTGACTCCTCCCTGTAATCACTACACAGCCCTGACTCCTCCCTGTAATCACTATACATCCCTGACTCCTCCCTGTAATCACTACACAGCCCTGAATCCTCCCTGTAATCACTGTACAGCCCTGACTCCTCCCTGTAATCACTATACAGCCCTGACTCCTCCCTTTAATCACTATACAGCCATGACTCCTCCCTGTAATCACTACACAGCCCTGACTCCTCCCTGTAATCACTATACAGCCCTGACTCCTCCCTGTCATCACTATACAGCCCTGACTTCTCCCTGTAATCACTATAAAGCCCTGACCCCTCCCTGTAATCACTATACAGCCCTGACTCCTCCCTGTAATCACTATACAGCCCTGACTCCTCCCTGTAATCACTATACAGCCCTGACTCCTCCCTGTAATCACTATACAGCCCTGACTCCTCCCTGTTATCACTATACAGCCCTGACTCCTCCCTGTAATCACTATACAGCCCTGACTCCTCCCTGTTATCACTATACAGCCCTGACTCCTCCCTTTAATCACTATACATCCCTGACTCCTCCCTGTAATTACTATACATTCCTGACTCCTCCCTGTTATCACTACACAGTCCTGGCTCCTCCCTGTAATCACTATACAGCCCTGACTCCTCCCTGTAACCACTATACAGCCCTGACTCCTCCCTGTAATCACTATACAGCCCTGACTCCTCCCTGTAATCACTACACAGCCCTGACTCCTCCCTGTAATCACTATACAGCCCTGACTCCTCCCTGTTATCACTATACAGCCCTGACTCCTCCCTGTAATCACTATACAGCCCTGACTCCTCCCTGTTATCACTATACAGCCCTGACTCCTCTCTTTAATCACTATACATCCCTGACTCCTCCCTGTAATTACTATACATTCCTGACTCCTCCCTGTTATCACTATACAGCCCGGACTCCTCCCTGTAATCACTACACAGTCCTGCCTTCTCCCTGTAATCACTACACAGCCCTGACTCTTCTCTGTAATCACTATACAGCCCTGAATTCTCCCTGTAATCACTATATAGCCCTGACTCCTCCCTGTAATCACTACACAGCCCTGACTCCTCCCTGTAATCACTATACAGCCCCGACTCCTCCCTGTAATCACTATACATCCCTGACTCCTCCCTGTAATCACTATATAGCCCTGACTCCTCCCTGTAATCACTATACAGCCCTGACTCCTCCCTGTAATCACAATACATTCCTGACTCCTCCCTGTAATCACTATACAGCCCTGACTCCTCCCTGTAATCACTATACATTCCTGACTCCTCCCTGTAATCACTATACATCACTGACTCCTCCCTGTAATCACTATACAGCCCTGACTCCTCCCTGTAATTACTATACAGCCCTGACTCCTCCCTGTAATCACTATACATCCCTGACCCCTCCCTGTAATCACTATGCATTCCTGACTCCTTCCTGTAATCACTATACAGCCCTGACTCCTCTCTGTAATCACTATACAGCCCTGACTCCTCTCTGTAATCACTATACAGCCCTGACTCCTTCCTCTAATCAATATACAGCCCTGACTCCTCCCTGTAATCACTATACAGCCCTGACTCCTCCCTGTAATCACTATACATCCCTGACTCCTCCCTGTAATCACTATACAGCCCTGACTCCTCCCTGTAATCACTATACATCCCTGACTCCTCCCTGTAATCACTATACAGCCCTGACTCCTCCCTGTAATCACTATACAGCCATGACTCCTCCCTGTAATCACTATACAGCCCTGACTCCTCTCTGTAATCACTATACAGCCCTGACTCCTCCCTGTAATCACTATACAGCCCTGACTCCTCCCTGTAATCCCTACACAGCCCTGACTCCTCCCTGTAATCACTATACAGCCCTGACTCCTCCCTGTAATCACTACACAGCCCTGACTCCTCCCTGTAATCACTACACAGCCCTGACTCCTCCCTGTAATCCCTACACAGCCCTGACTCCTCCCTGTAATCACTTTACAGCCCTTACTCCTCCCTGTAATCACTATACATCCCTGACTCCTCCCTGTAATCACTATACAGCCCTGACTCCTCCCTGTAATCACTATACAGCCCTGACTCCTCCCTGTAATCACTATACATCCCTGACTCCTCCCTGTAATCACTATACATCCCTGACTCCTCCCTGTAATCACTATACAGCCCTGACTCCTCCGTGTAATCACTATACATCCCTGACTCCTCCCTGTAATCACTATACAGCCATGACTCCTCCCTGTAATCACTATACAGCCATGACTCCTCCCTGTAATCACTTTACAGCCCTGACTCCTCCCTGTAATCACTATACAGCCCTGACCCCTCCCTGTAATCACTATACAGCCCTGACTCCTCTCTGTAATCACTATACAGCCCTGACTCCTCTCTGTAATCACTATACAGCCCTGACTCCTCCCTGTAATCATTATACAGCCCTGACTCCTCCCTGTAATCACTATACAGCCCTGACCCCTCCCTGTAATCACTATACAGCCCTGACTCCTCCCTGTAATCACTATACAGCCCTGACTCCTCTCTGTAATCACTATACAGCCCAGACTCCTTCCTGTAATCACTATGCAGCCCTGACTCCTCCCTGTAATCACTATACAGCCCTGACTCCTCTCTGTAATCACTATACAGCCCTGACTCCTCCCTGTAATCACTATACATTCCTGACTCCTCCCTGTAATCACTATACATCCCTGACTCCTCCCTGTAATCACTATACAGTCATGACTCCTCCCTGTAATCATTTTACAGTACTGACTCCTCCCTGTAATCACTATACAGCCCTGACTCCTCCCTGTAATCACTATACAGCCCTGACTCCTCCCTGTTATCACTATACAGCCCTGACTCCTCCCTGTAATCACTATACAGCCCTGACTCCTCCCTGTTATCACTATACAGCCCTGACTCCTCCCTGTAATCACTATACATTCCTGACTCCTCCCTGTAATCACTATACAGCCCTGACTCCTCCCTGTAATCACTATACAGTCATGACTCCTCCCTGTAATCACTGTACAGCCCTGACTCCTCCGTGTAATCACTATACAGCCCTGACTCCTCCGTGTAATCACTATACATCCCTGACTCCTCCCTGTAATCACTATACAGTCATGACTCCTCCCTGTAATCACTACACAGCCCTGACTCCTCCCTGTAATCACTATACAGGTGGGCACAGCAATGCGGGAGTGACGGGAGAGGTTAGTGCAGCAGGGGATATTATTGCCACCTTGGAGGACAGGAGGTGTCATTATTGCTATCTGGGAACACATGAGGGGGGGGGGGGAATTGTTACTTAGGGGTACAGGGGGGATTATTGTCCCTTGGGGCACAGGAGGGGCAGTTAATAATACTTATTGCTACTTTGGGGCACAGGAGGGGGTTACTAATACTCGGGGGCACAGGAAGAGGGATTATTGTCCCTTGGGGGCACAGGAGGGGGGATTATTGCTACTTGGGGGCACAGGACGGGTGGTTATTAATGCTTAGGGGCACAAAATGGGGGGTAATTAATGCTTAGGGGCACACAATGGGGGTTTATTGTCCCTTGGGGGCACAGGACAGGGGGTCACTGGCGGAACTACCGCCGTAGCAGCCGTAGCGGCTGCTACGGGGCCCCGCCGCATCAGGGGGCCCGTGACGCGGGCCCCTGGAGCTTACATATCCTGCAGCACCCGGCGGCTGAGCATGCCTCCCGGGTGCTGTAGCCGGGGGCCGGTCACGTGCTCCTCCCGACCCAGAGACTCCTTTCCCCAACCATAGGGAAAAGGAGTCACTGGGCCACCGCTCCTATCACCCCGTCTGATGCGCGGCTGCCGTCTGATGCCGCGTCCTAGCCCCGCAGCGCGCGTATCATAGAGTTCTGTGTGGGCTTGGGCTGCGGCCGCGACTTCCGGCACACGTCACAAGTCGCGGCCACAGGCCCACACAGAACTCTATGATACGCGCTCCCAGGGCTAGGACGCGGCATCAGACGGCAGCCGCGCATCAGGGGTGACAGGAAAAAGGCTCGACGGGGGAGCGTGTTGTTAGGTGAGTTTTTTTCTTTTTTTTTAAACTTGCTTTCCTCGGACGGAGTGGGGGGGAGAAGGGGGCATCTATAAGGAAGGGGGGGGGAGAAGGGGGCATCTATAAGGAAGGGGGGGGGAGAAGGGGGCATCTATAAGGAAGGGGGCGGAGAAGAGAAGGGGGCATCTATAAGGAATGGGGGAGAAGAGAAGGGGGCATCTATAAGGAATGGGGGGAGAAGAGAAGGGGGCATCTAGAAGAGAAGGGGGCATCTATAAGGAAGGGGGGGAGGGGGACATCTATAAGGAAGGGGGGGGAGAGGGGGGCATCTATAAGGAAGGGGGGGGGAGAGGGGGGCATCTATAAGGGAGGGGGGAGAGAGGGACCATCTATAAGGAAGGGGGGGAGGGGGACATCTATAAGGAAGGGGGGGAGGGGGACATCTATAAGGAAGGGGGGGAGGGGGGCATCTATAAGGGGGGGGCATAGGGGGAGAGCAGGCCATCTATAAGGGGAGAACATAGGGGGAGAGGGGGACAACATAGGGGGAGAGGGGGATATAAACGTACAACATTGGGGGAGAGGGGAACATCTATAAGGGGACAATAAAGGGGGAAAGGGGGCCATCTATAAGGGGACAATATAGGGGAAGAGGGGGCCATCTATAGGGGGGGCAACATAAGGGACCATCTATAAGGGGACAACATGGGGGGGCATCTATAAGGGGGACAGCGGGGGGGGGGGGGCAACATAAGGAAGCTATCTATAAGGAGGGGCGACAGAGAGGAGGGCCATATACTAAAATGGGATCACATAGAGTCAGCCTATGGGTGTAAAGGGGCAAATACAGATGTGCAGTTGTTAGATATGAGGATGGTGACTAATGTGTGTGGAGCCTAATATGTCTGTCTGGCAGATTCTGTGGATTCGTGGCCCGGAGAAGTTCTCATAACGGCCCAGGACAGATGGAGAAGAAAATGAAAAGGGAAGAACTCCGATCAGAGAAGACGTCTCCTGTAAGTCACCTGATGTAACTGTACTGTAATTTATATGGTGTACAGAACCTGTGTAGAGCTGAGTGTGTTGATGGCATAGTGGTCGATCGAGAGGGGGTGGGGCGGGGGGCCCCAATCAAAAGTTTGCTATGGGGCCCAGCCATTTCTAGTTACGCCCCTGCAGGGGGTTATTGTCCCTTGGGGGCACAGGACAGGGAGTTATTGTCCCTTGGGGGCACAGGAGGGGAAATTATTGTCCCTTGGGGGTACAGGAGGGGAAATGATTGTCCCTTGGGGGTACAGGAGGGGGTTATTCATACTTGGGGGTACAGGAGGGGCAGTTATTATTACTTGGGGGCACAGGAGGGGGTTATTGATCCTTGGGGGCACTGGAGGGATTATAATTTGGGGGCTTTATAGTGGAGGCACAGAAGGGATCTTATCGTCAGGGCAAACAGGGATGTATTTACGGTGTGGAGGCACAGAAGAGGCTGGTTACTGTGTGGGCCTCTAATAGGGGAAACTGTTCATGTTTGAGGCACTATGGATGGGTATCGTATATATTGTGTATATTGGGTATTGTATATATTGTGTATATTGGGTATTGTATATATTGTGTATATTGGGTATTGTATATATGGGATGGGTATCGTATATATTGTGTATATTGGGTATTGTATATATTGTGTATATTGGGTATTGTATATATTGTGTATATTGGGTATTGTATATATTGTGTATATTGGGTATTGTATATATTATGTATATTGGGTATTGTATATATTGTGTATATTGGGTATTGTATATATTATGTATATTGGGTATTGTATATATTGTGTATATTGGGTATTGTATATATTGTGTATATTGGGTATTGTATATATTGTGTATATTGGGTATTGTATATATTGTGTATATTGGGTATTGTATATATTATGTATATTGGGTATTGTATATATTGTGTATATTGGGTATTGTATATATGGGATGGGTATTGTATATATTGTGTGTATTGTGTATATTGGGTATTGTATATATTGTGTATATTGTGTATTGTGAGGAGGGTCTTGGGAAAGTGCGGAGCCTAAAATGTTTGTCTGATAGATGCTGCGGGAAAGAAGTCCTCATGATGTCCCAGACTGAAGGAAAGTGAGCGACTCTGATGTAAGAACCCCCCCCCCTCCCTGTGAGTTACTGACTGTAACTGCACTGTAATCACAATATTATCACTGTATGAGGTTAATGTTGGACTGTAATGTTGTATAGTGTTTTTTATTCAGTAGCAGTACTGGTGGTGTTTATCAGTCATTAGGCAGTGGTAACCTGGTCAGGATGTGGCGGTATTATTTGTCCCCTGTATATAGGTAATATTAGAGACTATACTCAGCCACTATGAGGCGGTACTGTGTGGGCATTGTGTGGCGGTATTATTTGTCCCCTGTATATAGGTAATATTAGAGACTATACTCAGCCACTATGAGGCGGTACTGTGTGGGCATTGTGTGGCGGTATTATTTGTTCCTTGTATAGTGGTAATATTAGAGACTATACTCAGCCACTATGAGGCGGTACTGTGTGGGCATTGTGTGGCGGTATTATTTGTCCCCTGTATATAGGTAATATTAGAGACTATACTCAGCCACTATGAGGCGGTACTGTGTGGGCATTGTGAGGCGGTATTATTTGTCCCCTGTATAGAGGTAATATTGGAGACTATACTCAGCCACTATGGGGTGGTAATGTAAGGGCATTGTGTGGCGGTATTATTTGTTCCTTGTATAGTGGTAATATTAGAGACTATACTCAGTCACTATGGGGTGGTACTGTGTGGGCATTGTGTGGCGGTATTATTTGTCCCCTGTATAGAGGTAATATTGGAGACTATACTCAGTCACTATGGGGTGGTACTGTGTGGGCATTGTGTGGCGGTATTATTTGTCCCCTGTATAGAGGTAATATTGGAGACTATACTCAGTCACTATGGGGTGGTACTGTGTGGGCATTGTGTGGCGGTATTATTTGGCAGTTTAGTAGTATGATGGTAAAATGTATGATGATAATGTGTGTCCCTTGTATAGCGGTATTACTGTATAGCAGTATTATTGTATGGCTATAGAGCTACTATATAGTTGGCTTTGCTGATAATTTTATATTTGGGGGGGGGGGGGGTCAGTTTTGGCCTCGGGCAGCGGATGAGCATGGTCCCCGGCCATGAGTCCCTCACACAGTCAGCCCTTCCATGGTCCTCTCTCTCTTCTGTTATTCTTGCTGACCTCGTGCTTTGTGCGCTACATTCCAGCCCCCTGACTACAGTGCCATGTGCTCCCATCCACATACAGCTATACACTGTGCTGGGATACTCCTCACCGTGCATTATTAGTCACCCCCCACCCCGCATTGTTAGTCACCCCCCACCCCGCATTGTTAGTCACCCCCACCCCGCATTGTTAGTCACCCCCCACCCCGCATTGTTAGTCACCCCCCACCCCGCATTGTTAGTCACCCCCCACCCCGCATTGTTAGTCACCCGCCACCCCGCATTGTTAGTCACCCCCCTCCCCGCATTGTTAGTCACCCCCCTCCCCGCATTGTTAGTCACCCCCCACCCCGCATTGTTAGTCACCCCCCACCCCGCATTGTTAGTCACCCCCCTCCCCGCATTGTTAGTCACCCCCCTCCCCGCATTGTTAGTCACCCCCCACCCCGCATTGTTAGTCACCCCCCACCCCGCATTGTTAGTCACCCCCCACCCCGCATTGTTAGTCACCCCCCTCCCCGCATTGTTAGTCACCCCCCACCCCGCATTGTTAGTCACCCCCCTCCCCGCATTGTTAGTCACCCCCCTCCCTGCATTGTTAGTCACCCCCCTCCCCGCATTGTTAGTCACCCCCCTCCCTGCATTGTTAGTCACCCCCCACCCTGCATTGTTAGTCACCCCCCCTCCCCGCATTGTTAGTCACCCCCCTCCCTGCATTGTTAGTCACCCCCCACCCTGCATTTTTAGTCACCCCCCACCCCGCATTGTTAGTCACCCCCCTCCCCGCATTGTTAGTCACCCCCCTCCCTGCATTGTTAGTCACCCCCCTCCCCGCATTGTTAGTCACCCCCCTCCCCGCATTGTTACTCACCCCCCTCCCCGCATTGTTAGTCACCCCCCTCCCCGCATTGTTAGTCACCCCCCTCCCTGCATTGTTAGTCACCCGCCACCCCGCATTGTTAGTCACCCCCCACCCCGCATTGTTAGTCACCCCCCACCCCCGCATTGTTAGTCACCCGCCACCCCGCATTGTTAGTCACCCCCCACCCCGCATTGTTAGTCACCCCCCACCCCGCATTGTTAGTCACCCCCCACCCCGCATTGTTACTCACCCCCCTCCCCGCATTGTTAGTCACCCCCCACCCCCGCATTGTTAGTCACCCGCCACCCCGCATTGTTAGTCACCCCCCACCCCGCATTGTTAGTCACCCCCCACCCCGCATTGTTAGTCACCCCCCACCCCCGCATTGTTAGTCACCCCCCACCCCGCATTGTTAGTCACCCCCCACCCCCGCATTGTTCGTCACCCCCTCCCCTGCTTGAAAAGGCTGATAACAGAGGGTAGTAGCTTATAGTCTTTTGTCTGAATTGTCTAATAACAGAGAACACATGAAGTGGCTGCATCACTGATCACTGAAGTAGGGTTACTAACAGCACAGAGCATTTCAGGAGAAGAGTGTGGTGGTCACAGAACGGGACTTAACACTGGAAAGTCCCAAGAATTTGTAGGAGGTCACAGACCTTACAGGCTATGTAGCTCCCAGCAGCACAGAGTATGTCAGGAGTGTGGAGTTCTCTGTAGGATTTTGCATACTATGTAGCTCCCAGCAGCACAGAGTATGTCAGGAGTTCTCTGTAGGAGATTACAGGCTAAGGAGCTCCCAGCAGCACAGAGTATGTCAGGAGCCCCCAGCAGCACAGAGTATGTCAGGAGCCCCCAGCAGCACAGAGTATGTCAGGAGCTCCCAGCAGCACAGAGTATGTCAGGAGTTCTGTTTAGGAGTTTGCAGGCTATGTAGCCCCCAGCAGCACAGAGTATGTCAGTAGCCCCCAGCGGCACAAAGTATGTCAGGAGCTCCCAGCAGCACAGAGTATGTCAGGAGCTCCCAGCAGCACAGAGTATGTCAGGAGCTCCCAGCAGCACAGAGTATGTCAGGAGCTCCCAGCAGCACAGAGTATGTCAGGAGTTTTGTGTAGATTATAGACTATGTAGCTCCCAGCAGCACAGAGTATGTCAGGAGCTCCCAGCAGCACAGAGTATGTCAGGAGCTCCCAGCAGCACAGAGTATGTCAGGAGCTCCCAGCAGCACAGAGTATGTCAGGAGTTCTGTGTAGATTACAGGCTATGTAGCTCCCAGCAGCACAGAGTATGTCAGGAGCTCCCAGCAGCACAGAGTATGTCAGGAGTTCTGTGTAGGAGTTTGCAGGCTATGTAGCCCCCAGCAGCACAGAGTATGTCAGGAGCTCCCAGCAGCACAGAGTATGTCAGGAGCTCCCAGCAGCACAGAGTATGTCAGGAGCTCCCAGTGCAGTGTCCCAGAACATGCAGACTACTACTCCTATTATGGCCATTTCTCTTGCTGTGTCAATGCCTGTTCTGGTAAGTGTTTGCACTGCAACTGCTGCTGGTTTTCCCCTAGTATTCTCTGGTAATGTGCATTTTCATGTGTATTGTCATGTATTCCTGTGTATTATTACAGTGTACAGTGGTATGCAAGGCTGTTGATCACGTGACCTGTAACCATGGTTCCTCCAATGGCCGACTGGTTCTGGCCAGGAGCAACCATGTGACCTCCCACTTCCTCCTAACAAGTTAGTCTTCCCCCTGCTTCCAAGCAAGGAGGATGTGTGTCGTCCCTCTCCTGCCTCAGAGGAGTTGGGCTTCTTCTCTGCAGCTCCCACTTCACCACCAGAAGTGTGGATTAGGTGCTCTGCTATATTCAAGTCTTCGGCTGTATCTGCCTGCTCAAGTGTCCGGAGTCTTCTCTCTCATCTGGGTGTCATTCCGTTATCTCTCCTCATCGCTGCAAGGATTCACAGCAAGTATTATTCTCAAGCTAATCCACCCAGCAACGCTATTTCTCTCATACTCCTACTCCCATCATCCGGCACGTATTCTCACAGCCTATGCAGCACCACTCCTGCTTTATTTGTCAAAGCCTGCTATATACCCGGTTGCATCCGGACAGAACTGTTGCTACTAGTTACCTTTTCTACAATAAAACCGCTGTTACTGAACCCTGGCATTGGTGTCCACTAACTGGTGCCCTGACTAAGTGCAGCGAAGAATCGCATGCCCATCATCACCCGCAGATTCCACAGACCGGCCCTACAGCTGTGCCGCCCTCAGGCCTATACCGTGACAAGTATAACCCCTGCAGCTGCCCCGGTCATTGCCCGCTCATAACACCAGCACTGCGGAAGTGGCCCCCAGGGGCCAGGGCATCGCATTTTTGGCGTCACGAACAGGATGCAGACTGTGTTGTGCCAACTGTCAGCGTTCCCAGAACTGTACTGCTAATCCCCCCCAGAGGCTTTGCTATTGCCGCGCTGCGGCCTGCTAAGGGATCAAGTCAGCCGGTGACGCACTGTCTTCGCGCGCGCGCGCGCGCTCCGCCCCGGCCCTGCAGTATCCAAGCCTCTGTTGCAGGAGGGAAGGAGATTGTGCCCGGACCGCCGGAAGTGTTGATGCTGACTTCCGCCCTAGTCCTCTCCGGTCCCGGACACCCTGCCTATCGGTGCCTGCTGTTCCCGCAAGCTCTCCTCGCCCCTACTTTCTTCCAGGCGCCTTACACCAGAACCCCTCGTCATGTCCACCGGCCATCACAGTGACTCTGACGGGTCCGGCAGTTCGCCGACGGCCCGAAGAAGGCTTCCCGCGGCTCCCGTTGCTATGGCTACCGCAGCGGTCCCGTTCTTCATTGGGCCCAACAATCTTCCCAGTTATAAAGGGGAACCCCACACGTTGGCTGATTTCGAGGAAAAAATTTCCCGCACCCTTGAACTTGTCTCACTCTCTCCCACTCAGCAGGTGCAGTTGCTGCTAGGACAACTTGAGGGTCCCGCTGCAGAGGAGGTGCGGTCGTGGCCAGCTACGGAGAAAGCTAATGTACAACAGATCCTGGCCCGGCTGAGTAAAGAATTTGAGGTACAGTCACCCACGGAGGTCCGCCTTAAGTTTTATGACCGACGACAAAGGCCAGGTGAGACCCTCAGAGACTATGCACTAGCCCTCCAATCTGCCTACCGGGCCCTGAGACAGGTTGATACCATAGCCCCCTCGGCTGTGGAGAGTATGATCACTGACCGCTTCATAGAGGGGGTGGACTCTAGACTCATCCAGAGCCAACTGCGTATGCTAGCTGCCCAAAACCCTACAATGCCTTTCCTGGACTTCAAGACTCTGGCTCTGAGGGTGGTTGGCATTGACAATCCCTGTGCCGGCTGTACTCCAGGTTCAGATTGCCCGGACCCGGTGGGACCTATACCCTCACCTTCAGTGCCCGCTATGGTTCCGCCGGTTTCCGCTATACAAGCTGCCCAACAGTCTATCCCGGCTAGTTCTCCAGCGATCCCTGCTCTCCTTACGCAAGTGGTTGACTCTCTCTGCCACGCCCTAAGGGGGCTACAAGGGGCTTATCCAACACCTCCACCACCACAGGACCCCTGCCCTGGGTATGCCGTTCCCGATCGGCCTCCTCCACAGAGACGTAGATCCCCTGAGCGCCCCTACTGCCGCCACTGTAGGCGACATGGACACTACCGCTCTCAGTGCTATCAGTTAAACGGGCTACCCCTGGGTCCGAGGGCCAACACCCAGGAGGTCGAGATCCAGGCCCGCAGGAAGCACAGTGGTTCTCAAGGTTCCTCTCACAATGCCCGCATGTGACTCTCTGGGTGGACGGAGTCCCCCTGGAGGCTCTGGTGGATACAGGTTCCCAGGTTACCACTATCCCGAGGCATGTGTTTGAAGAACATTGGGATCTGAGAACCCTAGGTCCAGTTGAGAAATACCGTCTGAAACTTATTGCTAGTAATGGTCGTCCTATTGTGCAACTAGGTTACTGGGAACCCACTATCTGCATAGGGAAGCGAGAGCTAGCACGTCAGGGTATCATTGTTACTGAGGCTCAGGGAGATAGTGGGACCGTGGTATTAGGCATGAATATTATCCGTCATGTATTCACTGAAGTGTTGGATGCCTTGAATGCCTCTATGTCTTGTGCTTCTCCTCAGTACAGGCAAGCCGTCCAGAAGACCATAAAAGTGCTCACCGCTCAGTGGAAATTTGCCAATCCTCGAGGAGAAATCTGCCGTGTCCGCACTAGAGATGCTCGTCCGGTCACCATCCCAGCTAACAGTGAGTTCCTCATCTGGTGCAGGGTCCGTCCGGGCCTCAACAATGCTGACTATGTGGCTCTTCTGGATGCTACTGAAATTGAGGGGCAACCTCTTGTCAGGGCCGCTAGAAGCCTGGTGACCGTCTCCAATGGTCAGGTCCCTGTCCGTCTGGTGAACCTTGGAGACTCCCCAGCTGACCTACCCAAGTTCACCACCGTGGCCATGCTATACCAACTCGATCCTGAGGACATCGTCTGTGAGGAGACCATCGCCTATCAGAGCTCCATCCGTGGCACTCAAAGGGACTCAAACAGGGCTCTCACCCCTTGGTGGGATGAACTCCATATTGGCGATACCAATACCCCACTTGAATACCTCCACGGCATCCTCAAGGTGGCCAAAAGGTATCACGAGGCCTTCAGCAAAAACTCCCTCGATTTCGGGAAGACCAATCTGGTCCAGCATCGGATCAACACTGGGGACCATTTGCCTATCAAAGAGAAACATCGGCCAATCCCTCCTGCTAGCTATCAGCAGGTCAAGAAACTTCTCAAGGAGATGAAAGACTCTAACGTTATCCAAGAGAGTCAGAGTCCGTGGGCTGCCCCTATTGTCCTCGTGAGGAAGAAAGACGGTAACATCCGGTTCTGCGTGGATTATAGGAAGATAAACACAATCACCCACAAGGATGCCTATCCTTTGCCCCGGATCGAAGAGTCTATTGCTGCTTTGGGGTCAGCCGCCTACTTCTCCACCTTGGACCTCACCAGTGGGTACTGGCAGGTGCCCATGGCACCCGAAGACCGTGAGAAGACGGCCTTCACCACCCCCATGGGGCTCTTCGAATTCACCAGCATGCCCTTCGGTCTGTGCAACGCCCCTGCTACCTTCCAGCGGTTGATGGAAAGGTGTCTCGGCCATCTCAACTTTCAGAGTGTCCTGCTCTACCTAGATGATGTGATTGTCTATTCACGTACCTATGAAGATCACGTCCATCATCTGGCTGAAGTGTTCCAGGTCCTAATCGATCACGGCCTGAAAATTAAGCCTTCCAAGTGCCACCTTCTCAAACCCCAAGTGAACTATCTGGGGCATGTTGTGAGTGCTGAGGGGATACGACCCGATCCAGAGAAGATCTCGGCTGTGGAACACTGGGATACCCCTAAGACCGTCAAGGAGGTGAGAAGCTTTCTGGGATTCGCCGGCTATTACCGCCGCTTCATTCCCCACTTTGCCCAAGTGGCCGAGCCCCTCAATGAGTTACTCCGGGGTTGCCCTCGAGAAAGTTACAACCGACGGCTCCCCGTAGTGTGGTCCGAACGGCAGGAGGTTGCCTTTCAAAACCTGAAGCGCCTGTTGACTACGCCTCCTATACTGGCCTACCCGGACTATAACCTTCCTTTCCGGCTCTACACGGACGCCAGCTTCCAAGGCCTGGGAGCTGTGCTGTCCCAGGTTCAAGATGGCCAAGAGAGAGTTGTAGCTTATGCCAGCCGGAGTCTTCGGGGCGCTGAAAAGAACGACAACAATTATAGCTCCTTCAAGTTGGAGTTACTAGCCCTAGTGTGGGCCGTCACCGAAAAGTTCAAGGACTACCTGGCTGCCACCCCTGTTACCATCTATACGGATAACAACCCGTTGGCGCATCTCAGCACTGCTCGGCTGGGCGCCCTGGAACAGCGGTGGGCTTCTCGACTGGCCAATTTCCAGTTTGAAATTAAGTACCGCAGTGGCAAGGCTAACGTCAATGCAGACCTCCTGTCCCGACTACCCAAGGGCGAAGAGGCCCCAGAGGACAGCGTTTGGGAAGATGTAGAAATGCCTCCCTTCTACCAAAGGTTCGCTACCCAGAGTGCTATTGATGCAGCTAGGCCTGAAACGCCTTCGCCTCCACCTAGGGCCCCGCAAGACTTGGCCAGGTGGCAGACCATCCAGGAAGAGTCCCGCGTCCTGGGAGAGATCTATGACTACCTCTCTACTGGTCGGGTTCCCATGCGGATAAAGAGGCCCTATCCTGATGTTGAGCTAAGGCGACTCTGGAGGCAAAGAAAGAGGCTCTTCCTACAGAAGGGACTGATCCTGCGGAACTCTCTTGACCCGGTCTCTGGGGAGAGGTGCCACCAGATCCTCATTCCCCGACGAGACGCTAAGATGGTGCTAGATGCCTACCATGACCGGTCCGGTCATTTCGGGGTACACAAGACGGAGGCCACTATCCGACAGCGGTTCTACTGGATCGGGATGAGGGCTGACATTGAGAACTGGTGTGCCGAGTGCCCTGCCTGTAATATCTCCAAAGCTGGGGGAAGAGAAGTCAGGGCCCCTTTGCACCCAATCACCTCCCACCGGCCGAATCAGCTAGTCGCCCTGGACCATGTGAAGCTGGCCCCTACAAGATGCGGGTACACCTACGCCCTCACCATGGTCGACCATTACTCCATGTGGGTAGTCGTGGTACCTGTCAGGGACTTGACCGCCAAGACCACCGCCCTTACTTTTTACAAGGAGTATGTAAAGCACTATGGGTGCCCAGAGTCTCTGCTGACGGACCGGGGTCCGGCCTTCGAGTCGCATTTTTTCCAGGAGCTGTGTGCCTACCATGAATGTAAGAAGCTCCGTACCACGGCCTATCACCCTCAAGGGAATGGTCTGTGTGAAAAAGTTAACCAGGTCTTTATCAACATGCTCCGAACGGCTGCAGTGACGAAGAGAGTAGAGTGGCCCCACTTGTTGGATGAACTAGTGGAGATCTATAACAATACCACTCATTGTTCCACTGGCTACTCCCCATTCTACCTGATGTTTGGCCGCCAAGGCCAACTTCCTCAGGACCGTGCTCTTGGAGTCCAAGCTCCTGACACCTTCAACCCCCTACCTGAAACTGACTGGGTTCGGGAGCATCAGAGGAGAATCCAGGATGCCCGGGAAATTGTTGACCGGAGGATGGGGGAGGCTCAGCAGCGCCAAGAGGATGCCTACAACCAAAGGGCGAATGCCACACCACTACAAGTGGGAGATAAAGTTTGGCTAAAGAAATATCATCGCTCTCACAAACTTGAAAGCCTTTGGGAGCCTGAGCCCTATGTCATCTCTTCTATCCCTTACCCAGAGACTGATGTGTATGAAGTAAAAAAACCAGGGCTAGCCCCGCAGACGGTGCACCGGAATAGGATAAAACGTTGCACTAAGGAGGACCTACAGGGCCTTACAGCACCGTGTCCGGTACCTGCATCCACACCTCCGGCTCCCCCAGCAGCTCCAGCTAAACCTCTCTCTCTGGAAGAAATGTTCCAAGTTGAACCGTTCCTCATGGCCATAGGCTATCCAGCGGTCCCTGTGCACATTCCAGTGGCCCCTCCACTTCCAATTGTGCCTCCAACAACTCCATCTCTACAACCAGACACTGGGGGTGATCTTCCACCTGTACCTGCACCAATCACTGTTGAAGAGGATCCTCCGCTGAGACGGTCTGAGCGCTCTACCAGAGGAATTCCTCCACTTCGCTACAGAGACCAGAGCCCTTAAACTGTTTCTGTTGTCTAACTGTTTTGTTCCAGTTCCTGCAATGTTTAAGGTTCGTGCCTGGTCCTCCTGACCAAGTTCCCTGTACTAACCAGCCATGAGCTGATGGACACTTACAGTAACAAAAAGTTCTCTAGTGCCTGTCCCAGAGCCTTTTACATGGACGATGTCTAATTGCCAAAAAGAGACTCTACCTAACAGAGACACTTAATCCATCCCTTCCTAATGCACTTTCCTGTGATTGTGTGTTCCACACAGGGTATTATTACACTTATTTCATTATTGCACTTTTTCTATCATTGCATTCCAGTGTTATCAAAGTCTTTGTATTTCCTCCTCTGAGTAAGCACAAGGTTACATAGATTGCCTCAGAGTAGAGCGCCTCTTTTGTAAAACTGTATATTTTCCAGTGTCTAAGTCAGATAGCTCCTCCTCTGAGTAAGAGAAGTCAGTCCACATATACCTCAGAGAAAGTCCAGTTTATGTAGGAGTGTATTTTCTCATCCAGTCTCATTATTGTGTATTATTATCATATCTATAGCTGGAAAGATTTAGTTGAGCCAGTTCGTATGCAGATTTTTCTCAGATTTTCATTCAGATTTCTCTCAGGTTTCATTCAGATTCATGTGAGCCAGTTCTCCTCAAGACCTCGCAGTATTTGTTGTCCCTTGTGTTTCCTTTCCTTTTGTTTCCAGTATTTGTTTACCTCTGTCTTGTCCCAACGCAGTAGTTATCACACATAGTCTTACCTAATATTCACACTGGTCCATACATATTGCACCTTGGATACCCTTTCGTGTGTTTGGCCTATTGAGTAATTGTGTTGTATGATTGACCGGTATGTAAGGGGCCCCCATGTATGTTTGCTTTTATTATTTTGTTCTTTTCTCTTCCAGGTATCCAAGACACTACTCAGACACGCCAAGGTAGTACACAGGTCTTCACGTTCTCCTCCAGTAGGGTAACACATGTAACAGAAAACCTACTGTCTAACTGGCTGGAATATTGAGGGTCCCCCGCCAGCAGTTAACTTGTCCTGGCTTACACGTCAGATGGTTCACGCACTAGCTACCTGGTCGCCAGAGTACGTTAGGCACCCCTAGGTGAAGTCCTGCCATTAGGGTTTCTCATTCTCTCTCTCTTCACACCTGTGCCTTGGGCGTGGGAAACACACACCTCATCACACTCACTCTCATCATTCATTCCTGTTGTTTGATTGTCCAGTCTCTTCATGTTTGCTGCCTTCTAGATTCGCCGAGGTCGGCTCAAATTTGCTAGGGAGGTATGCAGTGTCCCAGAACATGCAGACTACTACTCCTATTATGGCCATTTCTCTTGCTGTGTCAATGCCTGTTCTGGTAAGTGTTTGCACTGCAACTGCTGCTGGTTTTCCCCTAGTATTCTCTGGTAATGTGCATTTTCATGTGTATTGTCATGTATTCCTGTGTATTATTACAGTGTACAGTGGTATGCAAGGCTGTTGATCACGTGACCTGTAACCATGGTTCCTCCAATGGCCGACTGGTTCTGGCCAGGAGCAACCGTGTGACCTCCCACTTCCTCCTAACAAGTTAGTCTTCCCCCTGCTTCCAAGCAAGGAGGATGTGTGTCGTCCCTCTCCTGCCTCAGAGGAGTTGGGCTTCTTCTCTGCAGCTCCCACTTCACCACCAGAAGTGTGGATTAGGTGCTCTGCTATATTCAAGTCTTCGGCTGTATCTGCCTGCTCAAGTGTCCGGAGTCTTCTCTCTCATCTGGGTGTCATTCCGTTATCTCTCCTCATCGCTGCAAGGATTCACAGCAAGTATTATTCTCAAGCTAATCCACCCAGCAACGCTATTTCTCTCATACTCCTACTCCCATCATCCGGCACGTATTCTCACAGCCTATGCAGCACCACTCCTGCTTTATTTGTCAAAGCCTGCTATATACCCGGTTGCATCCGGACAGAACTGTTGCTACTAGTTACCTTTTCTATAATAAAACCGCTGTTACTGAACCCTGGCATTGGTGTCCACTAACTGGTGCCCTGACTAAGTGCAGCGAAGAATCGCATGCCCATCATCACCCGCAGATTCCACAGACCGGCCCTACAGCTGTGCCGCCCTCAGGCCTATACCGTGACAAGTATAACCCCTGCAGCTGCCCCGGTCATTGCCCGCTCATAACACCAGCACTGCGGAAGTGGCCCCCAGGGGCCAGGGCATCGCACCAGCAGCACAGAGTATGTCAGGAGTTCTGTGTAGATTATAGACTATGTAGCCCCCAGCAGCACAGAGTATGTCAGGAGCCCCCAGCAGCACAGAGTATGTCAGGAGCCCCCAGCAGCACAGAGTATGTCAGGAGCCCCCAGCAGCACAGAGTATGTCAGGAGCGGCCTGCACTTGTGGTGTCCTCACATGCGCTCCTCTTACGGGGCGTCCTCCTGAGGGACAATCTGATGTGAATGAGCTGCAGGGAGAGGAGTCGCCATCACACGCTCCTCTTATCTGATCCTGTGCCCGCCATGGGCAGGATGTATTAGTCACGGCTATGGGTCGGGCAGCGGAGCCCCCATGAGGCTGACTGCACCTGACAAACCAGTTTAATAACACCTTCCATAGCACGCCTAGATGGTTTATAAGGCAGTGATAACAATCCAGGCGCCCCTCCCTGCAGGACAGGAGCTGGCGGTATAGTGTACAGGGGGGCCCGGGGGTATCCATTATTATACCATACACTTACATAACACTGCTACATAACACAACCGCTACCACACAGCACTGACACTATATACTGCACTGTACAGAACAGGACTGAGATAATAGTCACCAAATATCAGCATCATATGTGTGTACAGCCTGTGTGTGTACGAGGGTATGTATGTGTACAGCCTGTGTGTGTGAGGGTATGTATGTGTACAGCCTGTGTGTGTACGAGGGTATGTGTGTGTACAGCCTGTGTGTGTACGAGGGTATGTGTGTGTACAGTATGTGAGTGTGAGGGTATGTATGTGTACAGTATGTGTGTGTACAGTATGTGAGTGAGAGTATAGGTGTGTACAGTGAGGGTATGTATGTGTCCGGTATGTGCGTGTGAGGGTATGTACGTGTCCAGTATGTGTGTGTGAGGGTATGTACGTGTCCAGTATGTGTGTGTGAGGGTATGTACGTGATCAGTATGTGTGTGTGTGAGGGTATGTATGTGTCCGGTATGTGTTTGTGAGGGTATGTATGTGTCCAGTATGTGCGTTTGAGGGTATGTACGTGTCCAGTATGTGTGTGTGAGGGTATGTACGTGTCCAGTATGTGTGTGTGAGGGTATGTACGTGTCCGGTATGTGTGTGTGAGGGTATGTACGTGTCCAGTATGTGTGTGTGAGGGTATGTACGTGTCCAGTATGTGTGTGTGAGGGTATGTACGTGTCCAGTATGTGTGTGTGAGGGTATGTACGTGTCCGGTATGTGTGTGTGAGGGTATGTACGTGTCCAGTATGTGTGTGTGAGGGTATGTACGTGTCCGGTATGTGTGTGTGAGGGTATGTACGTGTCCGGTATGTGTGTGTGACAGCCTCCCTGGCATAATGACAGTCTATGGGAGGCACACGCGCCTCCTCTCTCCGCACTGACATGTCCACTGAGGGGACGTGGCCTCTGCGTGGACGGGCTCTGTGTGCACAGGATTTATGTAGAGGCGGTGCACCTACACATGAACCCTCTGAGCTCCGAGCTGCGGGGACAATTGTAATCCCAACAAACTTAATAAATGTCCCCCTATATGTGTGTGTCAGGATATGTGTGTGCACTATGAGTGTGTGTCAGGATGTGTTTGTGCACTATGTGTGTGTGTCAGGATATGTGTGTGCACTATGTGTGTCAGGATATGTGTGTGCACTATATGTGTGTGTCAGGATATGTGTGTGCACTATGTGTGTCAGGATATGTGTGTGCACTATATGTGTGTGTCAGGATGTGTTTGTGCACTATGTGTGTGTCAGGATATGTGTGTGCACTATGAGTGCGTGTCAGGATGTGTTTGTGCACTATGTGTGTGTCAGGATATGTGTGTGCACTATATGTGTGTGTCAGGATGTGTTTGTGCACTATGTGTGTGTCAGGATATGTGTGTGTGCACTATGAGTGCGTGTCAGGATGTGTTTGTGCACTATGTGTGTGTCAGGATATGTGTGTGCACTATGAATGTGTGTCAGGATGTGTTTGTGCACTATGTGTGTGGGAGAGTTTGTGTGTTTACAGTATATGGCCATGTTGACATGGCGTAAGAGAACGGCCGTTCCGTTACCCGGCTGGGTCACGGAGCGGCTGGTCTCTGAAAAGATCATCCCGGCCGGTACTGTAATGCTGGCGGGATGATCTTTATGTCCGTAGAGATCTGATGCGGGTGCATCACCGCGCGCCCGCAATGGAACTTGCCACTGCACACTATGAAGCAAAGGTCCAGAGCCGCTCGCTCCATAGTGTGCACTGACAGGGTTTCCTACGGCCGCTATTCACTGAATTGCAGCTGCAGAAAACTGACATGTCAGTTGTTTGCGGCGCCGCGTGGGATCCTGGCCGGAGCATATACTATGTGTATACGCTACGGCTGGGATCCCATAGACAAATATGCAACATATTTTTCCGTATTAACTACGGCCGTTGTTGCCAAAAATACGAAAAAATATGTTGTATGAACATAACCTATATAGGCTGGGTTGACACTACGTATATTTCAGTCAGTTTTGTGGTCCTCATATTGCAACCAAAACCAGGAGTGGATTGAAAGCACAGAAATTGAGTGGATGGCCGCCATTTAATGGCAAATTATTGCTGTTATTTTAAAACAACGGCCGATGTATTGAAATAATGGCTGTTATTTACTGTTATATGGCGGCCATCCACTCAATTTCATCATTATGTGGACAGATCCTTTCTGTGTTTTCAATCCACTCCTGGTTTTGGTTGCAATATGAGGACCACAATACTGACTGAAATATACGTAGTGTGAACATAGCTGTAGAGTGTATATAGTATATGTGTATGAGTGCATGTATAGCGGTGCGACCATATACTACCATGGCGGCTGCGTCCTCCTCACTCCCATAGGAGGCGCCTGTCCACCACTAATGTGATTGTATATACTACAATCATACTTCTCTGTGCCAGTCATGTTGTGCGTGCTCTGTGTTACGCAGTCTCTGTGTTATTTGGTCTCTGTGTTGTTGTGTAGTCTCTGTGTTGTTGTGTAGTGTCTGTGTTCTGTGGTCTCTGTGTTGTTGTGTAGTCTCTGTGTTGTTGTGTAGTGTCTGTGTTCTGTGGTCTCTGTGTTGTTGTGTAGTCTCTGTGTTGTTGTGTAGTGTCTGTGTTCTGTGGTCTCTGTGTTGTTGTGTAGTGTCTGTGTTCTGTGGTCTCTGTGTTGTTGTGTAGTCTCTGTGTTGTTGTGTAGTGTCTGTGTTCTGTGGTCTCTGTGTTGTTGTGTAGTCTCTGTGTTGTTGTGTAGTGTCTGTGTTCTGTGGTCTCTGTGCTGTTGTGTAGTCTCTGTGTTGTTGTGTAGTGTCTGTGTTCTGTGGTCTCTGTGTTGTTGTGTAGTCTCTGTGTTGTTGTGTAGTGTCTGTGTTCTGTGGTCTCTGTGTTGTTGTGTAGTCTCTGTGTTGTTGTGTAGTGTCTGTGTTCTGTGGTCTCTGTGTTGTTGTGTAGTCTCTGTGTTGTTGTGTAGTCTCTGGGTTCTGCGGTCTCTGTGTTGTTGTGTAGTCTCTGTGTTATGCAGTCTCTGTGTTGTTACGCGGTCTCTGTGTGGTTACACGGTCTCTGTGTTGTTATGCAGTCTCTGTGCTATGCGGTTGTAAGGGGTGCAGGTGGATGGCGACAAACTCACTCTGACAGCTGAGTAATGTTGGGATAACTTTACTGTAGATAATTCAGCAGTACAACCAATTCTTTAACTTGTATAACAGGTAGATTCTTACTGAACAGGAACACTGTCTCTTTATGAAGCTAGGTAAGTAGCAGGGAGGATATCACTTCAGTCTATGTGGTGTAGCACAACTATATACAGTCTCTCAGGGGGCCCCACTTCCTGACTCTGCTGGTAACAATGGGCTCCCCTGCAGCACCAGCTCTGTCTCCCCTGAGCAGTACCTTTCTCCTTGCTGCAGTGATGAGGCTGGCTGGACACTCCTGTGTCAGTGTCTCTTTGTCCCAGGTGCGCTGCACTCCACTTGCTAGCACTGGGCTGTGTTGCTCTCTTCCTTCACTGCTGCACACTGCTCTGTCTGCTGTAGCTCTTATGGACCTGGCTGAGCTGTCCTGCTTTCTGTGGATCACCTTGTCACAGATCTCTTTAGCTCTGGCACAGGTCACTGCCCTTGACCTCCAGCACTGGAATCTTCTCTCTCTACAGGAACTGGGTGGGTGACACTTCCTGAGTCTCTGGCTCTTCCTTCCCCAGTTACCTCTGTTACTCCTAGCTGGGAACTGACTCCCTCTGCTGGACGGAGGTGATAACCTCCAACCTTTATGCTCTAATACTGCAGCAGAACCTTCTGGCATTACACCTTCCCCCCCTCGTTTGAGGGTAGCCGTCCCGGCAACCTGCATACCCAAGACATAGTCCTCATAACGTGCAGGCATCCTTCCAAAGTTAGCACGTCCAGAATGTCTTAGCTCAACTGAAGGCTCCACAGAGGGAGCGTTGTTCTCCTCTTGCTGCATATCTTCCCTTCTTTCCAAGGGGGTTGGATCTGGTTGGGGTGGTACCCACCATTCCTCTTCCCCAGAGGGTACCGTGGGCATGTTGATACTCTCTGGCTGGGGTTCAGGAACTCTTCTCAGAAAAGTGCATGGTCTAAGCATATTTCGATGCACTATGCGCATCGGTCCAGTTGCACCCTCCGGTCTTACCTCATACACTGGTATGGTTGGGTTGGGTTGCCGGATCACCTCATATGGCGTGACTTCCCACCGCCACTGCAGCTTTCCAGCCCTTCTGGCCGTGCGATTGCGTACCATTACCCGATCTCCCACCTGTAACGGCAACTCCTTCAATTTCTTGTTTGCTGGTAATGTGCGGGGGCCAAGGCGCTGGGCGACCAGGTCGTACATTTCTTGTACCTTCTTCCGATGGTCTCCCATCCAAGTCTCAGGGGTCCACCCTTCACCTTCTCCACTGTCAGGCATCATCATGGTCAGAGGGCATCTCCCATTTCTCCCAAACATCAACAAGAAGGGTGAATAACCGGTGGCTGAATGTAAAGTGTTGTTGTACACCCACACTAACTCTGCAATGTAGTCTGGCCATCTCTCCTTTTTCTGTTCCTCCAGTGTCCTCAAGAGCTGTAGAAGGGTTCTGTTCAGGCGCTCACATGCGCCATTTCCCTGTGGATGGTAAGGTGTTGTGCGTGTCTTCCGAATCTGGTACAACCGACAGAGCTCCTCTATCACTCTTCCTTCAAAGCAAGCCCCTTGGTCAGAGTGCAGTTGTGTAGGACAGCCATAAGGCAGAATGAAATTTTTCCACAGGCACTGTGCTGCTGATTCAGCAGTTTGGTCCCGGGTGGGGACCGCTACAGCAAACTTCGTAAAGTGGTCCACCATGACCAGCAAATACTTGTATCCTCTCGGGGACTCTCCTACTGTAAGATAGTCCATCATCACAAGTTGTAGTGGGTAGCTTGTCTGTATAACACCAATTGGGGCCTGCTGATCCCCAGCTCTTGCTAGGTTGCAGTTTCGGCAGCTTCTGCAAATGTCCTGGGCCACCTTTTGTGAGTTAGGATGATAGAAGAATCTCTGTAGCCATGCCCAAGTCTTGGCAGGTCCAAAATGCCCTTTCCTTTCATGCATCCACTCAGCTACGTTCCTTACCTCACTATCTGGTATTACTACTTGCCAGGTGGGACCAATCTCTGTGGGGAGTTGTACTCTTCTGCATAGGACTCCCTCGCGGAAGGTCAGACGGCCCCTCTGCAGCCACAACTTCTTTCCAAATGATGTCAAGGTCTCACACTCCCTGTACGCTGGCTGGTGATCAGTAAGGAGCCATTCTCTTACTCTGGCAATTTGTGGGTCTTGCTGTTGGCAGTCCTGCCACTCCTCCATGGACCTTCCCGCAGTGATCTCGACAGCCTGCTCCACCCTCTGAACCGGAGCACTCTTCAGTGGTTTAGGCACTTTCATGAAATTGGGG
The DNA here is from genome assembly GCF_027789765.1 of Dendropsophus ebraccatus. Taxonomy (NCBI): domain Eukaryota; kingdom Metazoa; phylum Chordata; class Amphibia; order Anura; family Hylidae; genus Dendropsophus; species Dendropsophus ebraccatus. The sequence continues at coordinate 223,494,135 of NC_091454.1, forward strand.
GTCTCGACCTCTTCCCGCTCTTCGTCTGTGGGGCCACTGGGATTCTCCAACGGGTTACGAGACAAGGCATCTGCATTAGCATTACTCCGCCCCGGCCTGTATTGTGTCTTGAAGTTAAATTTACTAAGTCGAGCTGCCCACCGCTGCTCCAAGGCACCCAGCTTGGCATTATTCAGGTGAACCAGTGGGTTATTGTCAGTCATCAACACAAACTCGACTCCTGTCAAGATGTCCGCAAACTTTTCTGTCACTGCCCACACCACTGCCAGGAGCTCAAGTTTGAAGGAGCTGTAGTTGTCGGGGTTCTTCTCACTCTCCCGCAGAGTTCTGCTGGCATATGCTATTACACGTTCTTGACCATCTTGCTCTTGGGTCAGTACAGCTCCAAGTCCCCTCAGGCTTCCATCAGTTTGCAGCACAAATGGCTTTGTGAAATCAGCATAGGCCAGGATAGGGGCACTGGTCAACAATTTCTTCAGCTCCCTAAAGGCCAGTTCGGCCTCCTCAGCCCAGACGAATGGCTTTCCTTTTGTATCTCCAGGCAAGCACCCCTGGAGGAGCGCATACAGAGGCGCTGCTACCTGGGCAAACTCCTTGATGAATCGCCGGTAATATCCAACCAGCCCCAGGAAGGCCCGAAGCTCACTGCTGTTGCTGGGTGTGGGCCACTGTTTAACGGCCTGAATCTTTGAGTCTATGGGCTGAACTCCTTGCCTTGTTACCACATGACCTAGATACTCAATGCTCTTCTGGAACAAGTGGCACTTAGTGGGTTTCAACTTCAGCCCATGCTCCTCTAGGCGGCCGAGGACCACGTCTAACCGCTCCAAATGTTCCGCAAAACTTGATGAAAAGATGATTATGTCATCTAGGTAGATCAGCAGGCATTCAAAATTCAGATCACCCAAGCACAGTTCCATTAGCCTCTGGAATGTAGCTGGTGCATTGTTCAGTCCAAAAGGCATGCGGAGGAACTCATACAGTCCCATAGGTGTAACAAAGGCAGTCTTCTCTCTGTCTTTTTCTGCCATTGGCACTTGCCAGTACCCACTTGCCAGGTCAAGGGTAGAGAAGAATTTGGCACGGCCTAGCGCTGCCAAGGATTCCTCAATTCGAGGTAATGGGTAGGCATCCCGGACTGTACATGCATTGAGGCGCCTGTAGTCAACACAGAATCGCAGGGTCCCATCCTTTTTCTTTACCAGCACAATTGGTGAGGCCCAGGGGCTCCTGCTAGGCTGAATGATGTGACTTTCCTGCATATGTTTCAGCAGGGCCTTGACCTCCTGATACAGTGCTGGGGGTATTTGTCGGTACCGTTCCCGTACTGGCCGAGCATCTCCAGTTGGAATTTCATGTTCAAGCGTCTGTGTCTTCCCAAAGTCTGCTTCGTGCCGGGAAAAAGCATTTGGGTGAGATCCCAGGACCCTGACTAACTGCTCCCTCTCCTCGGGAGTCATCTCTGCACCTTCCAAATGTACTTCGTTCAAGAGCTGCCCTCCTGTAGTCCTGACAGCTTCAGTTCTTACTTGGCACAATGTCAGGGTGGTGGTGGCCATATCAGTTGACTTGATGTGCCAGCTAGGCTCCTGTATGGCTTCAACCTCCTCAATAGGAAACACATCTGCCACCAGTTCTCTAGGTGCCAGTACCACACTGTGGCTGTTAATGTTCATTATTCTCATCAGGACTTGGCCACTCTGGACTGAGCACAAGGTTCGTCCCACTGCTACCCCTTCTTTCTGTAGCACAGGCTCTACCATCACTGTAGCTCCTAGCAATTGGTGACTGGTGCCCACTGGTAGGGGTACTACTACTTCATGGCCTGCTGGCACTTCCAAAGAGGTTGAACAGGGTACTCTCACACATCCCACTTTTCCTACATGGCAGGACAGGGTTGCCTGCATCCGGCACTGTTTCAGCGATCTCTGGAGGGCCACTTGTGGAGGTTTCAGGTTTGGGACATTCTTCCAATACTTGGGACCCAGCTCTTGAGCCATCAGACCATCTAATTCTTTTAACACATTCATTCCCAATATCACAGGGACTTCTGGGTCCATTGCACTCTGTACCACCACCACTCCTTTCTTCTTCATAAATCGGCCCCAAAGCTCAATGTCAACTTGCAACTATTGGAATAGGCAGACTATTGGCAGCTTTAAGATTTACCCATTCTGTACTTCCCTGGTGCAAGGAGGAGGGAAAGTAAGTCTCAAAGACTTTCCTGGCCATTGTCGTCACTTGTGACCCCGTGTCTAGTAGACAGGACAGTTCTATTCCATTAAACTTGGCTCTAACGACTGGACTTTCTCCTACTAAGTCCATAGCTTCCAGAAGGGGGCACAAACCTGTACTTCCTCCTGCGATTCGCCCCTCAATCGCAGGTGGAACTAGTTTAAATCTCTCCTGTTGCTGACAAAGCCACGGTTGGGGCAGTTTCTGGCTAGGTGCCCCTCCTGATTACATGTCCAGCATCTTCTTGCAGGTTGAGCTTCTCTGTAGGACTGTCTGGATGCAGGACAGGACTCCCCTCGGTAATGAGTCTGAGGTGCAGCCGTCTCCACTGTTATAGTCAGTGCCTCCTTGAGTTCTCTTATCACTTCTTCCAATGATGAGACACGTGCCTCCATACTTTTCTCTTTGACTGGCAGCACCTCTGCTTGCTGGGCTATTGTGACAATAGTACCTTGTTCCTCCTTTTCCAGAGTAATAGCTTCCTTAAGCACCTCATGTAAGGTTGAGTGTGGCTCTAGCTTGAATCTCTCACGTAGGGTTCTCCTTAAAGGCTGGCTCCTCAGGCCGAGAAGAAACTGATCACGCAACACTACTTCCGCATTAGTAAAGGAGGTGGCTCCCCGTCCTTCTTTTCTTTGTAATGTGGCCATAAGCTCTTGCAAGCCATTTGCATACTGGGGCAATGACTCATCTTCCCCCTGATATCTGGTGAAGAATTTCTTCCTCAGCATAGCTTCAGATGTTGTATCCCCATACACATCTTCAAGGATGCTTGAGATCTGTTCAAACGTCTGTCTCAGCCTTGCTGGTTGTAGCAATACTGTTTTTCTGGCTTCCCCTTCTAATGTGTTCAAGGCTAGCTCTGCTCTCAGATGTGGGGCAATATTACACAGGCGTGCGGCTCCCTCCAGCCTCTCTCTCCAGTCCTCTAGTAACACACTGGATCCATTAAACTTAGGCAGATGACTCAGTAGCGCCCCCACTGGAATCATGGGCTGCATGCCGCTAACAGATGATGTTGTGCCTTCTGTCGCCATATCCATTTCCATCCTGCCGACTACGCCACGTGTAAGGGGTGCAGGTGGATGGCGACAAACTCACTCTGACAGCTGAGTAATGTTGGGATAACTTTACTGTAGATAATTCAGCAGTACAACCAATTCTTTAACTTGTATAACAGGTAGATTCTTACTGAACAGGAACACTGTCTCTTTATGAAGCTAGGTAAGTAGCAGGGAGGATATCACTTCAGTCTATGTGGTGTAGCACAACTATATACAGTCTCTCAGGGGGCCCCACTTCCTGACTCTGCTGGTAACAATGGACTCCCCTGCAGCACCAGCTCTGTCTCCCCTGAGCAGTACCTTTCTCCTTGCTGCAGTGATGAGGCTGGCTGGACACTCCTGTGTCAGTGTCTCTTTGTCCCAGGTGCGCTGCACTCCACTTGCTAGCACTGGGCTGTGTTGCTCTCTTCCTTCACTGCTGCACACTGCTCTGTCTGCTGTAGCTCTTATGGACCTGGCTGAGCTGTCCTGCTTTCTGTGGATCACCTTGTCACAGATCTCTTTAGCTCTGGCACAGGTCACTGCCCTTGACCTCCAGCACTGGAATCTTCTCTCTCTCCAGGAACTGGGTGGGTGACACTTCCTGAGTCTCTGGCTCTTCCTTCCCCAGTTACCTCTGTTACTCCTAGCTGGGAACTGACTCCCTCTGCTGGACGGAGGTGATAACCTCCAACCTTTATGCTCTAATACTGCAGCAGAACCTTCTGGCATTACACGGTCTCTGTGTTGTTGTGTAGTCTCTGTGCTATGCGGTCTCTGTGCTATGCGGTCTCTGTGTTGTTACGCTGTCTCTGTGTTGTTGTGTAGTCTCTGTGTTGTTGTGTAGTCTCTGTGTTGTTTTGTAGTCTCTGTATTGTTGTGTAGTCTCTGTACTATGCGGTCTCTGTGTTGATGTGCGGTCTCTTTGTTGTTGTGTAGTCTCTGTGTTGTTGTGAAGTCTCTGTGCTATGTATTCTGTGTAGCAGGGTTACTGGCAGGCAGAGGATGGGTTACGTTACATTGTCTCGCATAGACACTACACTATACTAAAAGGCAACAGTGACCCCCGCAGGACACTGAGGGAACTGCTTTAGTTAGTGGTAGAGCGGTCCAGAACTTTCCAGTACTTTCTAGAACTTACTAGAAGATGGGTGGAGCATGCTACGGCTGAAGTGCTGCTGCAGAGGACATGGAGGAGTAAGCTTATGAAGAGAACATGGAGATGCTGCTGGAGAGGATACCTGAGGAGAAGGATGAGGAAGAGAACATGGAGATGCTGCTGGAGAGGATACCTGAGGAAAAAGATGAGGAAGAGAACATGAAGATGCTGCTGGAGAGGATATGGAGGAGAAAGATGAGGAAGAGAACATGGAGATGCTGCTGGAGAGGATACCTGAGGAGAAGGATGAGGAAGAGAACATGGAGATGCTGCTGGAGAGGATACCTGAGGAGAAGGATGAGGAAGAGAACATGGAGATGCTGCTGGAGAGGATACCTGAGGAGAAGAATGAGGAAGAGAACATGGAGATGCTGCTGGAGAGGATACCTGAGGAAAAAGATGAGGAAGAGAACATGAAGATGCTGCTGGAGAGGATATGGAAGAGAAAGATGAGGAAGAGAACATGGAGATGCTTCTGGAGAGGATACCTGAGGAGAAAGATGAGGAAGAGAACATGGAGATGCTGCTGGAGAGGATACCTGAGGAAAAAGATGAGGAAGAGAACATGAAGATGCTGCTGGAGAGGATATGGAGGAGAAAGATGAGGAAGAGAACATGGAGATGCTGCTGGAGAGGATACCTGAGGAGAAGGATGAGGAAGAGAACATGGAGATGCTGCTGGAGAGGATACCTGAGGAGAAGGATGAGGAAGAAAACATGGAGATGCTGCTGGAGAGGATACCTGAGGAGAAGGATGAGGAAGAGAACATGGAGATGCTGCTGGAGAGGATACCTGAGGAGAAGGATGAGGAAGAGAACATGGAGATGCTGCTGGAGAGGACATAGAGGAGAAAGATGAGGAAGAGAACATGGAGATGCTGCTGGAGAGGATACCTGAGAAGAAAGATGAGGAAGAGAACATGGAGATGCTGCTGGAGAGGACATAGAGGAGAAAGATGAGGAAGAGAACATGGAGATGCTGCTGGAGAGGATACCTGAGGAGAAAGATGAGGAAGAGAACATGGAGATGCTGCTGGACAGGATACCTGAGGAAAAGGATGAGGAAGAGAACATGGAGATGCTGCTGGAGAGGACATGGAGGAGAAAGATGAGGAAGAGAACATGGAGATGCTGCTGGAGAGGATACCTGAGGAGAAGGATGAGGAAGAGAACATGGAGATGCTTCTGGAGAGGATACCTGAGGAGAAGGATGAGGAAGAGAACATGGAGATGCTGCTGGAGAGGATACCTGAGGAAAAAGATGAGGAAGAGAACATGAAGATGCTGCTGGAGAGGATATGGAGGAGAAAGATGAGGAAGAGAACATGGAGATGCTGCTGGAGAGGATACCTGAGGAGAAGGATGAGGAAGAGAACATGGAGATGCTGCTGGAGAGGATACCTGAGGAGAAGGATGAGGAAGAGAACATGGAGATGCTGCTGGAGAGGATACCTGAGGAGAAGAATGAGGAAGAGAACATGGAGATGCTGCTGGAGAGGATACCTGAGGAGAAGGATGAGGAAGAGAACATGGAGATGCTGCTGGAGAGGATACCTGAGGAAAAGGATGAGGAAGAGAACATGAAGATGCTGCTGGAGAGGATATGGAGGAGAAAGATGAGGAAGAGAACATGGAGATGCTTCTGGAGAGGATACCTGAGGAGAAGGATGAGGAAGAGAACATGGAGATGCTGCTGGAGAGGATACCTGAGGAAAAAGATGAGGAAGAGAACATGAAGATGCTGCTGGAGAGGATATGGAGGAGAAAGATGAGGAAGAGAACATGGAGATGCTGCTGGAGAGGATACCTGAGGAGAAGGATGAGGAAGAGAACATGGAGATGCTGCTGGAGAGGATACCTGAGGAGAAGGATGAGGAAGAGAACATGGAGATGCTGCTGGAGAGGATACCTGAGGAGAAGGATGAGGAAGAGAACATGGAGATGCTGCTGGAGAGGATACCTGAGGAGAAGGATGAGGAAGAGAACATGGAGATGCTGCTGGAGAGGACATAGAGGAGAAAGATGAGGAAGAGAACATGGAGATGCTGCTGGAGAGGATACCTGAGAAGAAAGATGAGGAAGAGAACATGGAGATGCTGCTGGAGAGGACATAGAGGAGAAAGATGAGGAAGAGAACATGGAGATGCTGCTGGAGAGGATACCTGAGGAGAAAGATGAGGAAGAGAACATGGAGATGCTGCTGGAGAGGACATGGAGGAGAAAGATGAGAAAGAGAACATGGAGATGCTGCTGGAGAGGATACCTGAGGAGAAGGATGAGGAAGAGAACATGGAGATGCTGCTGGAGAGGATACCTGAGGAGAAGGATGAGGAAGAGAACATGGAGATGCTGCTGGAGAGGATACCTGAGGAGAAGGATGAGGAAGAGAACATGGAGATGCTGCTGGAGAGGACATGGAGGAGAAAGATGAGGAAGAGAAGATGGAGATGCTGCTGGAGAAGATACCTGAATAGAAGGATGAGGAAGAAAACATGGAGATGCTTCTGGAGAGGATACCTGAGGAGAAGGATGAGGAAGAGAACATGGAGATGCTGCTGGAGAGGATACCTGAGGAGAAGGATGAGGAAGAGAACATGGAGATGTTGCTGGAGGAAGGAGCTGAGGAGAAAGACGAGGAAGAGAACATGGAGATGCTGCTGGAGAGGACATGGAGGAGAAGGATGAGGAAGAGAACATGGAGATGCTGCTAAAGAGGATACCTGAGGAGAAAGATGAGAAAGAAAACATGGAGATGCTGCTGGAGAGGATACCTGAGGAAAAAGATGAGGAAGAGAACATGGAGATGCTGCTGGAGAGGATATGGAGGAGAAAGATGAGGAAGAGAACATGGAGATGCTGCTGGAGAGGATACCTGAGGAGAAGGATGAGGAAGAGAACATGGAGATGCTGCTGGAGAGGATACCTGAGGAGAAGGATGAGGAAGAGAACATGGAGATGCTGCTGGAGAGGATACCTGAGGAGAAGGATGAGGAAGAGAACATGGAGATGCTGCTGGAGAGGATACCTGAGGAGAAGGATGAGGAAGAGAACATGGAGATGCTGCTGGAGAGGATACCTGAGGAGAAGGATGAGGAAGAGAACATGGAGATGCTGCTGGAGAGGACATGGAGGAGAAAGATGAGGAAGAGATCATGGAGATGCTGCTGGAGAAGATACCTGAGTAGAAGGATGAGGAAGAAAACATGGAGATGCTTCTGGAGAGGATACCTGAGGAGAAGGATGAGGAAGAGAACATGGAGATGCTGCTGGAGAGGATACCTGAGGAGAAGGATGAGGAAGAGAACATGGAGATGTTGCTGGAGGAAGGAGCTGAGGAGAAAGACGAGGAAGAGAACATGGAGATGCTGCTGGAGAGGACATGGAGGAGAAGGATGAGGAAGAGAACATGGAGATGCTGCTGGAGAGGATACCTGAGGAGAAAGATGAGAAAGAAAACATGGAGATGCTGCTGGAGAGGACATGGAGGAGAAGGATGAGGAAGAGAACATGGGGATGCTGCTGGAGAGGACATGGAGGAGAAGGATGAGGAAGAGAACATGGGGATGCTGCTGGAGAGGATACCTGAGGAGAAGGATGAGGAAGAGAACATGGAGATGCTGCTGGAGAGGATACCTGATGAGAAAGATGAGGAAGAGAACATAGAGATGCTGCTGGAGAGGATACCTGAGGAGAAGGATGAGGAAGAGAACATGGAGATGCTGCTGGAGAGGATGACTGAGGAGAAGGATGATGAAGAGAACATGGAGATGCTGCTGGAGAGGACATGGAGGAGAAGGATGATGAAGAGAACATGGGGATGCTGCTGGAGAGGATACCTTAGGAGACTGATGAGGAAGAGAACATGGAGATGCTGCTAGAGAGGATACCTGAGGAGAAAGATGAGGAAGAGAACATAGAGATGCTGCTGGAGAGGATACCTGAGGAGAAGGATGAGGAAGAGAACATGGAGATGCTGCTGGAGAGGACACCTGAGGAGAAGGATGAGGAAGAGAACATGGAGATGCTGCTGGAGGAAGGAGCTGAGGAGAAAGATGAGGAAGAGAACATGGAGATGCTGCTGGAGAGGATACCTGAGGAGAAGGATGAGAAAGAGAACATGGAGATGCTGCTGAAGAGGATACCTGAGGAGAAAGATGAGGAAGAGAACATGGAGATGCTGCTGGAGAGGATACCTGAGAAGAAGGATGATGAAGAGAACATGGAGATGCTGCTGGAGAGGATACCTGAGGAGAAAGCTGAGGAAGAGAACATGGAGATGCTGCTGGAGAGGACATGGAGGAGTAAGCTGATGAAGAGAACATGGAGATGCTGCTAGAGAAGATACCTGAGGAGAAGGATGAGGAAGAGAACATGGAGATGCTGCTGGAGAGGATACCTGAGGAGAAGGATGAGGAAGAGAACATGGAGATGCTGCTGGAGATGATACCTGAGGAGAAGGATGAGGAAGAGAACATGGAGATGCTGCTGGAGATGATACCTGAGGAGAAGGATGAGGAAGAGAACATGGAGATGCTGCTGGAGAGGATACCTGAGGAGAAGGATGAGGAAGAGAACATGGAGATGCTGCTGGAGAGGATACCTGAGGAGAAGGATGAGGAAGAGAACATGGAGATGCTGCTGGAGATGATACCTGAGGAGAAAGCTGAGGAAGAGAACATGGAGATGCTGCTGGAGAGGACATGGAGGAGAAAGATGAGGAAGAGAACATGGAGATGCTGCTGGAGGAAGGAGCTGAGGAGAAAGATGAGGAAGAGAACATGGAGATGTTGCTGGAGAGGATACCTGAGGAGAAGGATGATGAAGAGAACATGGAGATGCTGCTGGAGAGGATACCTGAGGAGAAGGATGATGAAGAGAACATGGAGATGCTGCTGGAGAGGACACCTGAGGAGAAGGATGAGGAAGAGAACATGTGTTTATAGATGTAATACAGCAGGGGGGGGGGCTGGGTATATAGATGTGAAACAGCAGAGGGGGGGGGCGCTGTGTATATAGATGTAATACAGCAGGGGGGGGGCGCTGTGTATATAGATGTAATACAGCAGGGGGGGCTGTGTATATAGATGTAATACAGCAGGGGGGGTGCTGTGTATATAGATGTAATACAGCAGGGGGTGCTGTGTATATGGATGTGATACAGCAGGGGGCACTGTGTATATAGATGTAATACAGCAGGGGGGGCGCTGTATATATAGATGTAATACAGCAGGGGGTGCTGTGTATATGGATGTGATACAGCAGGGGGCACTGTGTATATAGATGTAATACAGCAGGGGGCGCTGTGTATATGGATGTGATACAGCTGTGATCCCTCCTCCCACCAGCAGGGGGCGCTGTGTATATAGATGTAATACAGCAGGGGGCGCTGTGTTTATAGATGTGATACAGCAGGGGGTGCTGTGTATATAGATGTGATACAGCAGGGGGCGCTGTGTATATAGATGTGATACAGCTGTGATCCCTCTTCCCACGCGCAGGGGGCGCTGTGTATATAGATGTGATACAGCAGGGGGCGCTGTGTATATAGATGTGATACAGCAGGGGGTGCTGTGTATATAGATGTGATACAGCAGGGGGCGCTGTGTATATAGATGTGATACAGCAGGGGGTGCTGTGTATATAGATGTGATACAGCAGGGGGCGCTGTGTATATAGATGTGATACAGCTGTGATCCCTCCTCCCACCAGCAGGGGGCGCTGTGTATATAGATGTGATACAGCTGTGATCCCTCCTCCCACCAGCAGGGGGCACTGTGTATATAGATGTGATACAGCAGGGGGCGCTGTGTATATAGATGTAATACGCAGGGGGCGCTGTGTATATAGATGTGATACAGCAGGGGGCGCTGTGTATATAGATGTAATACAGCAGGGGGCGCTGTGTATATAGATGTAATACAGCAGGGGGCGCTGTGTATATAGATGTAATACAGCAGGGGGCACTGAGTATATAGATGTGATACAGCAGGGGGCGCTGTGTATATAGATGTAATACGCAGGGGGCACTGTGTATATAGATGTAATACAGCAGGGGGCGCTGTGTATATAGATGTGATACAGCAGGGGGCGCTGTGTATATAGATGTGATACAGCAGGGGGCGCTGTGTATATAGATGTAATACAGCAGGGGGCGCTGTGTATATGGATGTAATACAGCAGGGGGCGCTGTGTATATGGATGTAATACAGCAGGGGGCGCTGTGTATATGGATGTGATACAGCTGTGATCCCTCCTCCCACCAGCAGGGGGCGCTGTGTATATAGATGTGATACAGCAGGGGGCGCTGTGTATATAGATGTGATACAGCAGGGGGCGCTGTGTATATAGATGTAATACAGCAGGGGGCGCTGTGTATATGGATGTGATACAGCTGTGATCCCTCCTCCCACCAGCAGGGGGCGCTGTGTATATAGATGTGATACAGCAGGAAGAGGGGGGGGGCGCTGTGTATATAGATGTAATACAGCAGGGGGCGCTGTGTATATAGATGTAATACAGCATGGGGGGGCTGTGTATATAGATGTAATACAGCAGGGGGGGCGCTGTGTATATAGATGTAATACAGCAGGGGGCGCTGTGTATATGGATGTGATACAGCAGGGGGCACTGTGTATATAGATGTAATACAGCAGGGGGGGCGCTGTATATATAGATGTAATACAGCAGGGGGCGCTGTGTATATAGATGTAATACAGCAGGGGGCGCTGTGTATATGGATGTGATACAGCAGGGGGCCCTGTGTATATAGATGTGATACAGCAGGGGGCGCTGTGTATATAGATGTGATACAGCAGGGGGCGCTGTGTATATAGATGTGATACAGCAGGGGGCGCTGTGTATATAGATGTAATACAGCAGGGGGCGCTGTGTATATAGATGTGATACAGCAGGGGGCGCTGTGTATATAGATGTGATACAGCAGGGGGCGCTGTGTATATAGATGTGATACAGCAGGGGGCGCTGTGTATATAGATGTGATACAGCAGGGGGCGCTGTGTATATAGATGTAATACAGCAGGGGGCGCTGTGTATATAGATGTGATACAGCAGGGGGCGCTGTGTATATAGATGTGATACAGCAGGGGGCGCTGTGTATATAGATGTGATACAGCAGGGGGCGCTGTGTATATAGATGTAATACAGCAGGGGGCGCTGTGTATATAGATGTAATACAGCAGGGGGCTCTGTGTATATAGATGTAATACAGCAGGGGGCACTGTGTATATAGATGTGATACAGCAGGGGGGGCTGTGTATATAGATGTGATACAGCAGGGGGCGCTGTGTATATAGATGTGATACAGCAGGGGGCGCTGTGTATATAGATGTGATACAGCAGGGGGCGCTGTGTATATGGATGTGATACAGCAGGGGGCGCTGTGTATATAGATGTAATACAGCAGGGGGCTCTGTGTATATAGATGTGATACAGCAGGGGGCGCTGTGTATATAGATGTGATACAGCAGGGGGCGCTGTGTATATAGATGTAATACAGCAGGGGGGGGGCTGTGTATATAGATGTAATACAGCAGGGGGCGCTGTGTATATAGATGTAATACAGCAGGGGGCGCTGTGTATATAGATGTAATACAGCAGGGGGCGCTGTGTATATAGATGTAATACAGCAGGGGGCGCTGTGTATATAGATGTAATACAGCAGGGGGGGGGCTGTGTATATAGATGTAATACAGCAGGGGGCGCTGTGTATATAGATGTAATACAGCAGGGGGCGCTGTGTATATAGATGTGATACAGCAGGGGGCGCTGTGTATATAGATGTAATACAGCAGGGGGCGCTGTGTATATAGATGTAATACAGCAGGGGGCGCTGTGTATATAGATGTAATACAGCAGGGGGGGGGCTGTGTATATAGATGTGATACAGCAGGGGGCGCTGTGTATATAGATGTAATACAGCAGGGGGCGCTGTGTATATAGATGTGATACAGCAGGGGGCGCTGTGTATATAGATGTGATACAGCAGGGGGCACTGTGTATATAGATGTGATACAGCAGGGGGCGCTGTGTATATAGATGTAATACAGCAGGGGGCGCTGTGTATATAGATGTGATACAGCAGGGGGCGCTGTGTATATAGATGTAATACAGCAGGGGGCGCTGTGTATATAGATGTGATACAGCAGGGGGCGCTGTGTATATAGATGTGATACAGCTGTGATCCCTCCTCCCACCAGCAGGGGGCGCTGTGTATATAGATGTGATACAGCAGGGGGCGCTGTGTATATAGATGTGATACAGCTGTGATCCCCCCTCCCACCAGCAGGGGGCGCTGTGTATATAGATGTGATACAGCTGTGATCCCCCCTCCCACCAGCAGGGGGCGCTGTGGATGTTATTAGCTGCACCTGGTGGTGATGCAGCAGCTGATCCTTATTCTGGGGGGATTTGTGGCCCCTGTGATTGCTGCAGGTTGTGGTATCAGGATGGGGGGAGGACACAGACGTGTATTGGTGAGTACAATGTATATTATATACTGGTATGATGTGAGTGTATACAGACTCCTCTGTGTTATGTGCGGTCAGTATACAGCTGGGGGGGTATATATATATATATATATATATATATATATATACCCCCTCCTTCCAGGACTGCCTGCTATGATATGGGGGGGGGGATTTAACCTTTTGTCAAGTTTTTATAATTTACCGATCTGTGTTGCTTTGGGTGCAGTGATATGGGGGTGCAGGGCCTGGGGGGGGCTTCCTGTTCTTGGGTTGTGGGGTGTCCTTTTCCTCAGCCATGTTGGCTTTCTATCTGCACTTTATCTGTTGTTGATGCCTTTCAGGCCGTGTAGTTTCTCTTTTTAATGTTTATACTGTAGATACTTGTAATTCTTGGCTGATGTGCGGTGGTGATCCTGCGATGTGTTCCCTTTGTACCAGTAGGGGGCGGTATCGGAGCCAGGAAGGGATTATTGCTATATTATGTTTTTAAGCTTTTAGAATTTTTTTTTTTGTCTATTTGTTAATGAAGTTTATTGATATCTTATGTTACTGTGGTTGTGCAGATCATATATACCTGCTTCTCTGGTTGTTTGCTGTGTCTGAGACATCATAGAGATTTGTCAAAACTTTTGTTCAGTCTGGATCTGTGTGGTCACACCTGTACCCAGCGGGAGAAGAAGCGCTGCAGCACAGTCCTCTCCGCTCTGTGTAGGAGAGTCGGCCTCCATTATAATCCTGATTTTATTTATTTTTTTCTTACTCAGAGCAGAGAGTGGACCGTGCTGCAGCAGAGTCTTCTCCCAGCTCGTTCTCGATGGGTACAGGTGTGGATACTCAGATTCAGACTGATCAAAAGTTTTGCAGTTTCTGACATTGCAAAAGGTTTTATGAAATAACAGGTACACTTTACTTTTGGTGTTGAGGCATGCCTGGTCTGGGGGTGATGGTGGTGGTGAGGCTGCCCCGTCTGGGGGTGATAGTGGAGGTGGTGTTGAGGCATGCCCGGTCTGGGGGTGATAGTGGTGGTGGTGGTGGTGGTGAGGCTGCCGGGTCTGGGGGTGATAGTGGAGGTAGTGGTGAGGCTGCCCCGTCTGGGGGTGATAGTGGAGGTGGTGTTGAGGCATGCCCGGTCTGGGGGTGATAGTGGTGGTGAGGCTGCCGGGTCTGGGGGTGATAGTGGAGGTGGTGGTGAGGCTGCCCCATCTGGGGGCGAAGGTGGTGGTGAGGCTGCCCCATCTGGGGGTGGAGGTAGTGGTGAGGCTGCCCCGTCTGGGGGTGGGGTGTCTGGGGGCGATAGTGGAGGGGGCAGTGAAGCATGGGGAGTGTGCATATCTTCCCTTCCCTTTGAGACATCGACTCCTGGTTCTTCCTAGAGATACATGTGTGGACTTATGGTGTGTTTACATAGGCAGATTTATCTGACAGATTTTTGAAGCCAAAGCCAAGCACAGACCATAAACAAGGAACAGGTATAAAGGAAAGACTGAGATTTCTTCTCTTTTCATATTCATTCCTGGTTTTGGCTTAAAAAATCTGTCAGATAAATCTGCCTGTGTAAACGCACCATTAGTTATATCAGACATCAGGAGCCTCTTAGGTTTCCTCCTCCTTGTGTTCTTCCTGGGGTTGGCTGCACAAAGTGGATTCGTCGCTCCGGATTGCTGCTGTGTATTTTCGCTCTGTTTCATGTTTTAGATTCCGCCTCCAGTGTGTGACTGTGGACTTTTGTGAAGGGTTTCTGTGCTGCCTTTCTACCCTTTTATTTGGGGGTTCCATCACATGAGGCTTTTTTATGCAGATCTTGGTGGGAGGGAAGCTAAGTAATAGAGGAAAGTTTTCACTTTCTTGTCTTTTTATAAAAAGGATTATTCTAAAAATGACACCATCCCTGTCCTCGGGATGTGTGGTATCACAACTCTGCTCCATTCATATCAATAGCTGCAATACCTCGCACTACCTGAGGACCACAGTGGTGCGATTTCTAGATGAGAACCTTCCGGCAGTGACCCTGATCTCCTCTTAGGTGTCTATAGTAATTAGTGTTGCCTTCTCTGCTGGTGTCGTCCCTTCAGGTTGGTGCTACGATTGTCTGATTTTTCCAGTTTCGTTCATGTCTGACATATGGAAATACTAAGGTATGAGATTTGTCAATGTTCTGGTAGAATCCAGGTCACTTACAGCAATAGAATTCTTAGTTTCGCTGACCCCCCACCCCCGGCCTTGTTCCCCTCAGGAAACGTAACCTTGTTGGATTTCACATGTGTAGGAGGACTACTGGAAGGGACTCTGATCGCAGGTTTTCACAGAAGTTTCTGAGGATCCCTCTCTCGATATACTTTCTCGCGGACTTCCTAAGAAGGTACGTGGGCTCCATAATATCAGTTGTAGATGAGTGTCTTGTGATGAGCTTCTCGGCTGTAACACGTCTGATCGGCCATGTTTCATGGTGCCCGTCCCTGATTGAGTTGTGTAGATGTTTGGTTTGAGCAGATCAGTCTCCTATCTGTTCTATGTCTGTGATTTCAGGGTTGACATCATCTCCACCTCATGGACCCATCTCCCAAGAACAGCAGGGTTAATCCCTCACCACCAGAGTACAATAATGGAACCACCTCAAGTATCGGGTGACCTCCTCAGTCAGCAATCCTCAAGCTTCTCTCAGATTTGGGCAGACCACCCACCTTGAAATTTTCTTCATGGATCAAGATGCCCGCACGAGATGTCTCTCATCATGGACAATGGTAATGTTGGGAATCCGTCCTCGGACTACAGACACGAGGTACAGTAATATATCCGATTACTGGGCCAGGATCTCCAGCTTGTGTAAGAGAGTTCTCTGAAGTCTTTGTAACTGGACCCGGGACATCGTACAAGATGTTCCTCATCATGTGGTCAAGTATCGTGTAGTTTGAGTGGTGGAAGATCATGGTCTTTAAGACGAGACCTCGTAGATGTGGATAAGGGGACCTCAACTATTCCGAGAATCCCCAAAGACCATACACAGTTGTCCTGGTCTACTAGCATTGAGTGATTCTGGTTCGGATGTTGTAGCCACTACCAAGTTGGACTGTCTTCTACATGGTCAACTTATCCAACATTGGTCAGTTTGTTCTGCTGCTTGGACAACTTGGCTTGTGGCTGTTGGGAATGGTGATACCTCCGAGCTTCCATCACACATCACTTTGATGTTGTAGGTATTGACTTTCCTGTTGAAGATAATTGGGAGAATCCATCGTCCAGTGTGAGGGCATCTCCACATGTCTTCGTGTTCCTCATTGACCCCCAGATCATATCCAGCATTAGAAAACTCTCTACCTACCGCTATAGAAGCAGTGCTGCTCTAGTCCTCAGTTTGTATTGACTTACAGTTGTGTCCCTTTAAAATAATTTTAGCGGAGTTGTAATACGCAACCTGAGGGTGGGAGGGGTTTCACCAGCCCCAAGTTACAGTAAATCACCTTTAAAAGGTTTCTTTACACTTGCTCGAAGGGCTTTGTTGGTGTCACAATATCTAGTCTCATATGATCTATCCTATAAGGGGTCTTCAGTAGTGATGAGTGACTAGTGAGATATTCGATCGAATATTTGATCCCATTAAAGTCTATGGGAACAAGTATTCGATTAGTGAAAAACAACTATTTGACCATTTGGATGGTAAAACCGGAAGCTGGGGGATTGAGCGCTTATCGAATGTGTCGAATATTCGTGGAATATTTGTACGAATATCGAATATTCGAATATCTCACTGTTCGATCGAATATCTATTAGATCGAACAGTATTCACTCATCACTAGTCTTCAGAACCCCCAGTTGGCGTTCCTTGAGTATTGGATGCAAAACCTTAATGCAGAGTACTGGAATATACTGGTCACGGAATCGCTTGTATAACTGTTGTATAAGGCAATTCTCCCCATTCTCCCCAATCATCTCCTAGTTTGGGTCGCTCCTCGTATACATTGACAGGATTTATTTCCCTATGACCCTGAGTTCTGTTATAACCCGGACAGTACATGGTGGCCACTTCAGCTGGGACTGTGAAGATAAGAACACTGGGGCCACATGTCCATGAACCCATCATAGGAGAGGCGGCCATCTTTACATATGTGATCTAATAACCTCCGTGTGGGTATACTGCCTGTAATATCGCACCCTGCTTACACAAAGTATGTGTGTGTGTATATATATATATATATATATATATATATATATATATATATATATATAATAATGATCTGTACAGTGGTGGACCGATCTGTCATGTATATCGATGCCCCTTCTGATTACATTTGCCTTGACAGCGTTCCCCGGTGTACATTTTGCCTTGTCAGTGTTTCCCGGTGTTCTCCTATTCAGTATGTAACCTAATCCATATACATAACCTTATTTTAATCTGTGTAACCCTATCCGCCATATCCCATCACCCAGCCTATCCTGATCCATGTGTAAAAGTCCTTTGTGTGGTGTAAATCGGGCTGCATGAATGATCTTTGTATTGTTTGTGCAGCCATTGAAACATGTATATATCTCTGTCCAGCCAGTATCCAAGCAGCAGTCTATACTTACCTTCTGTGCTGCTGTGCGATACGGCATCCTGGTCTCCCATCCTGCCTACTCTTCAGGCTGCCGCCTCTGCCGGAATGATTGACAGATGAAGGAGGCGGGGCCTAAAGAGACAGCTGGTGAATGGAAAGCCAAATGCCAAGCTGGGACAGGAACTGGGTACCCAACTGGAGAAGAAAGGGGGGGGGGGATACCCAGCTGGGACAGGTAGGTGGAGTAGTTATTAGTATTGCCGCCTCTACAAGCCTTGAGGGGCCCAATCCTAAACACATGACACAGATCCATGTGTTGGCTCCGATCTGAGGGTGACGGGTTATTGGGAGCTCACACCCCTGGATTCCCCTTGTGCTCCCAGTATAATTGTCTGTTACAGTTGGATCTCTCCTTTTTGCTCTTCTATGGTGCCCGGAGGTAATTCTTCCTTACAGACACCCAGTATAAGCATGGTGTCTGGGATGCTGTAGTCAGTATATATGGACGGCTCTTACTCTCTGGTTACAGGGAAGAGTTCCTGGAGAGGTTTGAATGGGCAGTGAGTGTTAGACAGAGTTCACACATGTCTGTTAGCTTTGGGCTGAATGGTCTGTTGCACAATAGACAACAGATTCCAACCATTTCCATTGACTTTAATGGGGTGTGTTGGGTTCCTGTCTGGGGCCCATTTATTTAGCAGGGTTGGAGCTGGGTAAATGCTCATCGCGGTCAACTCGGAGGCTCCCATACTGGGGACTTGGCCAGAAATGGAGGATATGGTTGTCTTATACTGTGGTGGAATATGTATGTTCTCAATGTTAGGCCGTTCTATGTTAGTAAGGTTACTACATTACCGCAGTCGTCGTACCCATAGTCATTCCTGGTTCCACACCTTTCTGTTCTTTTCTACGGCCCCTTCCGGTGGGTTTCCTAAAGGGCCTGATGGTTTCTGTGGCGTCTGTTTATTTTTGGAGCCTTCGTGGTTCTTCAGATACTCGAATCCAAAACTGTGGTCCAAAAGTCCATACATTCTAGTTTTTGGCGTTGGTGCTGAAATTTTCTGCTGTCCATTTTGTATGTTCCTGTTACTTTAATAATTTCAGACTCCTCCTACCCACCCGCTCCCTTCTGAACAATGTAAATCCTTGAATATTTATAGCCCAGTCATGTGAGGAGACCAGCCATGTGTCAGTCACACCAACCACATCAATAGACTCCTCCAGAACCAAGGTCTCTAGCGCCACCATTTTGCTGGCTAGACTTCTGGCATTAGTAAACAAAAAACTAGATGGTAATATAAAGTGTAACACCTTCAGTATCAGAAATGGGATTCCTTGAAGTGCTGTGGCTACAATCATCCCCACTGCTTATCCGCAACCAATGGATCTCCCCATCCACTGCTCCTATCCTCCCCCCACAGGACCCTTCTCTAACCTCTATGTTCTGACCCCTCTCTAACCCATCAGCCACTATTCAATAAAAAAAAAAGCTTTATTGGCAGGTCTAATATAGACATTTAGCATTGCCAAAGCAAAGAGTATAATACATATGGGGTGTGGGGGGGAGAGGGGGGTCATGTGGGGAGGAGGGTGGATATGGGATAAGGATTAGGGGATAAAAGGGTGTATAACAGTCCATGGTATCTTATAATCCTCTCAGCCGGTGGCAGGTGGAGACATACTGGGCCGCTACTTACAGGTGGCCTCCTCTTCTCCCAGCAGAATGTGGAGTTTCCTCTCCTCATCTATGGAGGTGAAGTCTGGGATGATGGTGGAGAGTCTCTGGAGTAGGTGACCCTGGGGGATGATGGTGGAGAGTCTCTGGAGTAGGTGACCCTGGGGGATGAGTATTTGCTGCAGTGTAGCAAGAAGGGGGCCTCTTCCTCCAAGGCCCCCTGCTCACAGTGCCGGCACAGTCGGCTCTCCCGCAGCTTGTATGTTTGTCTGTGCCGCCCCGTCTCTATCTCCAGGCTGTGGGCGCTCAGTCTATAGAGGCTTAGGGTCTGCCTGTGTTTGGGGTGGTGCAGCCTCTCCAGGTATGGCGCCATGGTGTAGTCTCTCTGCAGTGACTGGTAGATGGTGAGTTTCTGGGAGTTACTTATTTCTCTCCTCCATTCCTCAGTATATTGCCCCTGGTATGTCTCTGTATATTGCCCCGGGTATATCTCTATCACCCCCTTTTATTTGGGCTTTTATCAGGGCATGTTGTGGGGTTGATGCCCTGTTGGAGGGCACATTGGGCTCCATGGCTCAGGGAGCCTTTGTGGTGATAGGAGTCTGGGTTGCTTCTCTGTAGGTGCACCCAGAATGAGCGCGCCCTCCTCTGTACCTGGAATTATAGCGTGAACCTGCCCAACACACCATGTTGGAGGTGCTGCGATGAACCTGGAGGAGGTACTTACAGAACTAAAGATGAAAGGTCTCTGTTGGGCTTGAATCCCATTTTGACTGATCTGGGTAAGTGGCCGGACCCCAAACCTCACTGCCATAAAGCAGAATTGGGGCCATGAAGCAGAATTGGGGCAATGACGCCATCAAAGATTTTTAGCAAGACCCTCACCGGTGGTTTTAGGTGGTACAGTCGCTTTCGTATGGCATAGAAGGTTCTGCTGGCTTTTCCTTTTGAGGACCTCTATTACAGACTTGAAGCTCCCTGATTATTTAAAGGGGTTATACGGCGCTACAAAAACATGGCCACTTTTCCCCCTACTGTTGTCTCCAGTTCAGGTGCAGTTTGCAATTAAGCTCAATTTACTTCAATGGAACAGAGTTTCAAAACCCCACCCAATCTGGAGACAACAGTAGGGGGAAGGTGGCCATGTTTTTGTAGCTCTGGATAACCCCTTTAAGCTCCAGGCCCAGGTACGTGTAGCTGCTGGTTTTCTCCAGTGCTGAGGGGATAGAGGCTTTTTTTCCTGACCTTTCCTCTGGAACACCATGACCTTGGTCTTCTTAGAAGTAATGGGTAGTGCCCATGTAGTGCTGAATTTTTCCAGAAGGAACAGCCTGTCTTGGAGGCCGCTCTCTGTGGGTGTCAGCAGCAGGAGGTCATCAGTGTACAGCAGTAACTTCACCTCACGGTCATGCAGGAGGAGGCCGGGTGCTGAGGAGTCCTCCAGAGCTGCAGCCAGTTCATTGATGTAGATGTTGAAGAGCGTTGGGCTCAGGCTGCAGCCTTGTCTGACGACTCGGCACTGCTGGAAATAAGCTGTCCTCTTGCCATTCGCCTTCATGCTGCATTGGTTCCCAGTGTATGAGCTCTTGATGACATACGTCCTCCCTTCAATTCCACTCTGCAGGAGTTTAAAGAATAGTCCCGGGTGCCACAATGAGTCAAACGCCTTCCTAAAGTCCACAAAACAGGAAAAGATCTTGCCCCGTTTGGTGTTGTGGACGTGGGTCTTGATGAGGCTGTGCAGGGTGTAGATGTGGTGCGGTGGTTTAGCATGAAACCGGCTTGACTTTTACTGAGGACCTGATGCTGTCTGAGGAAGGTGAGGACTCTTCTGTTGATGATGCCGCTGAATAGCTTCCCCAGATTGCTGCTCACACAGATCCCACGATAGTTCGCTGGGTCAGATTTGTCCCCACTTTTATGGTTGAGGGTTATGAGGCCTCGGTTCCAGTCTTGTGGGAAGTGTCCGGAGCTCAGGACGAGGGAGAACAGTTTGGCCAGTGCGGTGTGGATGTCTGACGGGCTGTATTTCAGCATCTCGGGCAGGATGCCGTCAGCACCATTGGCCTTGCTGCATCTGAGTAGAGTGATGTTCTCCTGTATTTCCTGTGTGGTGATCGGCCGGTCCAAGGGGGTTTGATTGCCTCCTCCACGTGTCTCAGTTTTGTGGTTATTTCTTGTTGTTCCTGGGTTTGCTCTTCTTCAGGGATGTCTTTGTAGAGGTTCCTAAAGTAGTTGAGCCAGATGGTGCCATTTTGTATATGGAGAGAGGTTTTTCTTGGGCTTTGTGCCGATATAATGCCAGGTCTCCCAGAATGAGTTGTCCTGGAGGGAGTCCTCCAGCTGGTGGATCTTGTGGGAGAGGTAGCTCTGTTTTCTCTCTGAGGGTGCGCTTGTATTTCCTCTGTAGGGTGTCATAGGCTTCCCTCGCAGTCTTGTCTTTAGGGTCTCTGTGCTTTTTGTTTGAGGCTGTCCTTAGGGAGTGACGTAGGGCCTTGCATTCCTTGTCAAACCATTTCTGGGATTCTTCATCAGAGGGTCTCTTGACGCTGGTTTGTTCGAGGTCTGCTGGTTCTGCCATTGTGTACAGGATCTTGTTAAAGTCCTTCACTGCCAGAGTGACACCTTGTTGGCTTGGCTGATAGGGAGTGCTGTGAAGTTTTCGAGCATTCCTTTGATCTCTACTCGATTGGTCGCATTGGTGTATTTAGTGGCAGATTGTCTGCGCCTCTTGAAGGACAGTGGCAGGTTGTAGAGACCCGTCTGGCAGGGCTGTGTGGACGGTCTCTTGGTGGATCTCATTATACAGCAGAATCTGGTTATGGTCTGAGAGGTGTGTGTCCAGAGTGACTATGAAGGCGTTTATATTTTTGGGATCTGCATCTGTGATTGCATAGTCCACCACACTGTTGACCCCTCCACCCCTTCTGGGATTCTCTTTCCCCCAGCACAACCACCCCTTCTGGGATTTTCTTCCCCCAGCCCAACAGATCCCCTTCCATTCAGGTGCAAATTGTCTGTGGAAAACAGATTGTAGCCCAATGAGAGATCAGCCCAGTTGTCAGGATATGGGACCAGGATGACTAAGGACAGGTGTGGCCTTACACACTTGCACCCACCCTGCTGTCCCTGCCTATTTGCCTCAACAGCCCTAGCGGCAGCAGGCAACTGGTCGACTGTCCCTAATTATGTGAACACAGAATAAAGACAAGAAACAACAAAACACAATAAATCAGGGTAAGGGGTCAGAGTCAGTAACAGAGCGGTGCAGTTCAAAAAATGATCCAAAAGAGAACTCAAAAGTCCAACAGCCAGAAAGTCAGACTACCAAATACACAATGCAGGGAAATGCTAGGTGAGGACACTAGTAATCTAGGCTCTATCGCAGGCAAGGGAATGGTTTTATGGAGGCTGGAGTTTTAACCCCGGAACATGATTGGGGACTGGGAATTCAGCCCATGTTGGAGCTAACTGGCGGTGCCGGCCACCAGTTTGCAAATTAAAATTAAAATGACATTCACCTAAGTCGCTCTGCTGGGGGTGCCGAAGGCCCATCCGTGGCAACATTAGCTGGAACGTCCCAGCAACCCGGCCGGCAGCTAGGGATGCCGTCGGTGTGCCGCTAACAATCGACCGGGCCAGTTGTCAGGGATGACGTCTGCATTACCAGAGGGCCAGCTGTGTGCTGCTGAGGTGCGGGGAGCGGCCGAGCCCTGACAGAGGGCAGAGTTGTGGAGATGAGGGAGGAGATGTATGGAGGGACAGAGTTGTGGAGATGAGGGAGGAGATGTATGGAGGGCAGAGTTGTGGAGATTAGGGAGGAGATGTATGGAGGGCAGAGTTGTGGAGATTAGGGAGGAGATGTATGGAGGGCAGAGTTGTGGAGATGAGGGAGATGTATGGAGGGCAGAGCTGTGGAGATGAGGGAGGAGATGTATGGAGGGCAGAGTTGTGGAGATGAGGGAGGAGATGTATGGAGGGGCAGAGTTGTGGAGATGAGGGAGGAGATGTATGGAGGGGCAGAGATGTGGAGATGTATGGAGGGGCAGAGTTGTGGAGATGAGGGAGGAGATGTATGGAGGGCAGAGTTGTGGAGATGAGGGAGGAGATGTATGGAGGGCAGAGTTGTGGAGATTAGGGAGGAGATGTATGGAGGGCAGAGTTGTGGAGATTAGGGAGGAGATGTATGGAGGGCAGAGTTGTGGAGATGAGGGAGATGTATGGAGGGCAGAGCTGTGGAGATGAGGGAGGAGATGTATGGAGGGCAGAGTTGTGGAGATGAGGGAGGAGATGTATGGAGGGGCAGAGTTGTGGAGATGAGGGAGGAGATGTATGGAGGGGCAGAGATGTGGAGATGTATGGAGGGGCAGAGTTGTGGAGATGAGGGAGGAGATGTATGGAGGGCAGAGTTGTGGAGAGCTTTATGGGTGAGGAGTTTAAACTGAATTCTGGATTTAATGGGTAACCATTGCAGTGACTGGCACGGGGGGGGGGGGGGGGGGGGGGGGGACGTCAGTATAACGGCTGGAGAGGAAGATGAAAATGGCTACTGCGTTCAGGATAGACTGGAGAGGGGAGAGCTTAGAGAAAGGAAGACCGATTAGTAGGGAGTTACAGTAGTCAAGACTGGAATGGATCAGGGCGACTGTGGGAGTCTGATCGGTGTCAGTGGTGAGAAATGGGCGGATTGTGGAGATGTTTTTGAGATGTAGATGACAGGAGCGTGCAAGGGCTTGGATATAGGAAGTGAAGGATAGATCAGAGTCTAGCATAACCCCCAGACATCGAGCCTGATGCTAGTACCACAGACTGAGTGTAATGGTGCGTTTACACAGGCAGATTTATTTGACAGATTTTGGAAGCCAAAGCCAGGAATGGATTTGAAAAAAAGGAGAAAGCTCAGTCTTTATGATCCATTCTCTGTTTATGGTCTGTTTTTGGCTTTGGCTTCAAAAATCTGTCAGATCTGCCTGTGTAAACGCACCATAAGATGTCTGGTTTGGGTTGAATAGAGGGAAGGAATACAATAAGTTTAGTTTTTAGAAAGGTTGATTTTGAGAAATAGAGATGTCCTAGAGATGTCCTAGACCATAGAGAGGTCACTGTTAGAGCGGTTAGTCATTTTGCAGGAGTGATCTCACGGGAGGAGTGTAAGGAAAATTCTTCTCTATCAAGTAGGACCAAACACCAAGCAAGATTCCTGCTAGCAGGGAGAGCTCACACACAGACAGCGGCCAGATTGAGGTCTGGGGAAGACACAATGGGCGAAGCTTTTATAACAGCTGAATCAACAAGGAGCTGATTTTTTTTACAACATATGGTACAATACAGGGATAAAACTTGCTTATTCAGGAGTCAACTAAGCAGACCCTCAATCTTTATTTAGCCAAGAAGACCCATTCTCTAAGCATTCCTTCACTTGTCTCTTCTTCTATTTATCTTAAACTGTTCATAATAATAAGTATATCAATGTAACCTTTTATAATATATTTTAAAAAATTTTCTAACATTCCCCCCTGATTAACATTTTATCATAGAGTCCACAATTATTGCAGTTTCTTGCTTGTTTTGCAAGTTCCATCATGGAGTGGTCATCTCTTCATCATCATAAGATTCTTCAATTGTAATTACTTGTTACAGGGTTTTGGTTATCCAAGTGTCAATAAGTCTCTGGATTAACCCTCTGATACACGGAATGCAGCAACTTCCACACACAGTCAGTACACTGATAAGTGCAGAGGAGATTAGCATGGACTTCACTACTTCGGGTCATCTGCCAAACCATCCTTCAATCTATGATGTGAAGGGACCATAAACTCCAGAATTTTTCAGCCAGTTCCTCTGAGAGGGCGGTGAGGTCCTCTAGTGCTTTACGATGCTGCCATCTGGAGTGGTGATGTAGGGAATAAAAGTACAGCAATAAGTACCAACATTTTACAGACCCCCTCCTTCCTTCCTCATCCAGTAGCATATGGAGGACCATCCTATTCTCCCCTCTGTGAGGTTGGACCCAGCTGGTCTGCAATGCCCTTTATCAAATCTACATCTATTTTTTTTTTTTTATTGTAGACCACCAATGAAGGAAACCAGCTGCCACCTGGTTTCTGGCCTTGAACTCGTTCAGTACATCTGTAGGGACCCCAATCTTGCCTCTATATAGATTCTAGGGTCAAAGGACCCTCCGAGGACTGACCTCTTAGTTCTGTTCCATTCGGTAAGAGGTCCTCTCACTTTTCCACTTAGTCTCCTGTTGAGAACAGATGGAAGGGCATCAGTAGCTGGACCAGGGCCCAGCATCCCAGCCAGTAGGCCGGAGCTTAGGCCTCAGCTTCTTATCTCCACACAACCACCAAATATAGTCTCTCATTGAAGTCTGACTCTTGAACCCAGATGTTAAATGGCTTTCTGAGTCGTATGTTACGTTCCAGGTTTTTAATCAATAATCCCCTACATACCTACCTGATCCTAAACGAGCAAAGCCTGTATAGTTACCAGGGTAGGCAGTGACCAGGGGTGGTACGTCTGTTCCTTTCACTGTTGGACACAACAAAGAGAATGTTTTACATTTTCCACTAGAAGGTACGAAAGAGTCATTATACAATGAAGGATCCATTGCAGACCCCCAGGATCTGTGGTATTATACAGTCTGAATGGAGTGATACCCAGGTAAGAATGTGGTCTTGCACAAGCGATTGAGTTTGCCATATTGGTTTCCCTAGCTGTATACATCATTCATTTCTTTCTGTATATCCTGTTGTTCCTAAGGCTTATTTATCTTTGACCCATGTTAGTCCATCGATCTCTATTCTTACACTTATCCTGTATCAGGGAGCAGAACTCTACCTCTACCGTGGATGTTTCCGCCACATAGAATGTTCTATTCACAGGATTATAGTCTAAGCCAGTGTCCTAGTCAACCCTGACCTTCTACCTATTACCCTCCTAACATATCTGGTTATTTAATCATAAATTCTACTTTCCCCAAGGGTTTCTATATAGGGAACCATTGTCCCCAGCAGTATCATTACTACAGAGGAGAATATGATATGACTACTCTCTTTTATTAGCCTTTGATGCCCCATACTGGTCCCCCCCCCCCCCCCAGCCACAATTGCCCAGATGGTCTCCACACCCTACCATACTTCCTTTTCCCTATCAATTCCATTGTCACGTTAAGTCTGTCAGCCGTTGGTTTCTTTACTGAGGTTGAGACGAGTCTCCCCCGAATAGGTAGACCCTATTAATTAGAAATCCCTTAGATGTCACCTCTACCATACCCCCCCCCCCCCCCCCCCTATTGAGACATGACTTGTCCCATGGCTCAATATAGCTGCAAACCTGAAAAGATTACTAGGTAGTATGTATTTACCTAGTGGACATACAACTACAGCGTCTTTGTAGGATTGCACCTTAGTTTACCAATTCTGTTACTAATCTCATTATCCCTAATATTATGTTACACAAATTCTAATCAGCATTCAGATCCGCTATGTGTATAGCACCACTATGTGTATAACATCACTATGTGTATAGCACCAGGTATGTATCTAGATATCTGCAGGCTCCTTCATTTCATCTCGCTTTCTTTTTGTTTTTTCTTTTCTGATAGGACATAATATGATGGTTGGGAGGAGCAAAGCACTGTTCTATCTAACTTAAAGGACTGTCCTTCTCCCTCTGAGGTCCCACCTCTTTTCTCCCTCTCGTCTGACACCAGTCTCCACCCCCTTGAATTGGGTGGATTTCCTCTCCTCTTGTTTCCCCAGTTAGTTGCTGTCTGGGAATAAACTCTAACTGTCTGATAGTGACACAAAACATGAACAGACACATAATACAGACATATACAAGCATAGATCACACATGGGCCCATCACGCCATACAACTCATACAAAAATATGAAACTCCTTAAAAAATAACCAAAAAATAGTCAAAATATCTTCGCTCAAAAAATGTGATTTATCAAATCAAAATAGCAGCACTAAGTACAGCATATTATCTTTCTCTTTCTGGCCAAATGTGTTCCTGAAATGTAAGCAGATAATTAGTGACATTTTCACATGTCGGGACTTTCTCCACATCATCCTGCAACTGTGAAATAAAAAGTTATGACTGGACAGATTAGTTGTGGTGTCCCACCACTGCGATTCTTTGTTTCACACCTGTCACAAAAGTCCTTCGCAAGTTTAACTGGTGATGGAGGTAGTATTCTAGTTTCACCACTAGATGTTGCTGTTAAGTATAACTGTATATTGCACAGCTGTAGTATAACATGGGTTAATGGTTTTTGTACCACGTGCTCAATGACCTATTGGTGTTTTTTTTTTTTTTTTTTTCTCTTTTCAACCTATCCTGTCTGTTCATACACACTTCCTGTAGGAAATAGTGACTCGGTGGGTGCAGGCGTAGTATCTGTTTTTAGTGAATCCAGATTCTTGTAGAGTGAACACACTAGACAAAGGTTCCTGCTGTAGTTAAGCCAGGGCCTGGCTGCTCCCAGGACCCCTTACGGGGAACCTATTGCAGATGAAGGCAAAGCTCCAGGTTTCTCCCAAACTACCACAACCGCTATGCAGTGCTAAGCTCACAAAAGGGAGAGGAACATCCTACTCCACACCATGAACCAGTCTAAAAGGTGCAGGGCAGTATCCTGATACAGAGGAACTAGCCTGGATAGAGCAAAGTACCAGAAGGCAACATACTCTATCTTGCAGCGCAGGTAACCCGGGAAGGCTTGGAGGCCTTGCTACACCTAGACAACCAGGGCTGGGGCTTGTGTCACCCTATATAAAGGACTAGTCCCCTGACACTGTAGGGCAAGAGGTGGTTCAGACTGAAGTCTATTTGCGTACTGTACCTAGTATCAAGTGTTCAAGATATATTGCAACTGTGTACCGTTTTCTACGAAAGATCCGCAGCAAAGCTGCTATTTATTTTTCATCTTATCCGGGACTCCGTCGTCTTTCGCACCAGTGCCCGCACACCTTGGGTTATTTTTCCCCTCACTATGGGTCAGTTGCCACTCAGGAATACCATGACAAGAGCCCCAGGGACCCAAACTAGCATGGCAGGTCACCGACCATTGAGGGAACACAAACCGGCCTCTTTAAAAGCCGGTACTTACATCCCACCTGTTCACTACTACAGCGCTGGCGTCACGACAAAAACCACCACTGGCCGAGGACCACATTAGTAGCTTTTCTATAATTGTAAAAACGAACATAATGTGCCCGCGTCCCTGGTGACTGGTTCCCTTTATTGTCAGAGAGAATCCTAATGTGCTCTGTGCTCGGACCTATCACCACGCGGATTTACTTTGTTACACATCAATTCACATGGATCCATCACATCTTACACGTTCCATCAACCTAAGGGCCCTATTCCACCGGACAATTATCGTTGAGATTATCGTTAAATCGTTCGAATCTAAACGATAATCGTTCGATTGAAATGCAGTTAACGACCGAACGAGAAATCGTTGATCGCTTTATAAGACCTGGACCTATTTTTATCATTGCTCGTTCGCAAAACGTTCGCATTGTTCGGTCGTTCACAATAGATACGAACGCAATAGCGAAGAAAAAAAACTATCACAATTATGATCATAAGTGACGATTATCGTTCCATGGAAATGAGTGAACGTCTTCAGGTCTTTCGCAATAGCGGTCGTTTCAGATCGTTAATCGTTAAAGATTATGCAAACGATAATCGTCCGCTAGAATAGGGCCCTAAGATTCCAACAGCTTCACAATAGAACACATTTCTTGCAATCTATATCACACACGCATACTATAGTATATATTCTTTTCCTATATACTCATTGTAAATCTCCCAAATGTAGCTGTAAAGGAAACAAACGTATTAGTTATATCATAAGATGTCATCCATTCTATAGGTGTCATCCTATAACATCAGACCAGCAATTATCTTACTAGTCTCCGCGGCAAGAGAACTTACTCTGCTGTGACACAAACTCTTCCCACACAGCTTTCCCAGGTGTTGAATAACAAGTAATTATCAATGTATTCCTTTCTTTAATTTCTAACGCACAAAGTATATCCCTTCCTGTCTCCCATCACAACCAAGCCAACCACATCCCAATGATTAACATACTAAACTGTCCATTTTTACTCAGTTGACAATGTATTATTCTTAAAATAATTTAATATCCTTATCTGTGATCTCTATAGATATTAAAACACAATAGAAGAGTTAACAGCAGGAAGATAACAAGGAGAATCCCTCCAAACAATGACTATCCACCCAACAACCAGGAGAACCACAAGCATCACCAACACCGGACAATCTTTTGAGACCAGACACAATACATCTAATGGTTGTGATTTTACTTGGACGTGTTCCTTCCTCTTATTTCTTATTCATTAACAAGAAATCACTCCTAGCGGGATCCCTTATACAGTCAGGAGTTTTATCTATGAGTTCCTTATCAGTCACACAGACCACTCTGAGATCCTCATATATGGTGACACATTTGTTGGGCATGTGGGATGAACTAGAAATCTAGTTCGTGAATAACATTGCTCGCTGCGTTCAAGACTGTGGGGTCAAGAGCCGCTTACCAACCGTTATTCTCCTGGGACTTCAGTGCTCCCTGCACCCTGTCCGCACAGGGCCGCTTACCAAACCGTTATTCTCCCGGGACTTCAATGCTCACTGCACCATGTCCGCACAGGGCCGCTTACCAAACCGTTATTCTCCCGGGACTTCAATGCTCACTGCACCATGTCCGCACAGGGCCGCTTACCAAACCGTTATTCTCCCGGGACTTCAATGCTCACTGCACCATGTCCGCACAGGGCCGCTTACCAAACCATTATTATCCTGGGACGTTAGTGCTGGCTGCACCCTGTCCGCACAGGGCCGCTTACCAAACCGTTATTCTCCCGGGACTTTAGTGCTCCCTGTCCGCACAGGGCCGCTTACCAAACCGTTATTCTCCCGGGACTTTAGTGCTCCCTGTCCGCACAGGGCCGCTTACCAAACCGTTATTCTCCCGGGACGTTAGTGCTCGCTGCACCCTGTCCGCACAGGCCGCTTACCAAACCGAAGTCCTCAGAACAGTAAGGCCGCTCACCCTTGGTGACCACAGCGGGGGTGTAAGAGACTATCCCAACTCTTAGTTTTGCAACATTAATTCACGGACAAAATAGGAAGACCAAGACGCACAAGAAAACAAATGAACGTTCAATATAAATGATCTAGATCAGTTTCCTTATAAATCTACGTAGCACAATGGAAGTTATACCTTAGACATGTCATTATAGCCACTCTCTACTATCACACATCCTTTCGGTTATCGGGCATGCACGGAGTATTCTTTCCTGTAGCCTCTCGGATGGCTATGGACCATAGACCAGACCATAAGCAATAAAGACTCAAGCTACCTTCAAGCTATCCTTGCCCTATATCCGTATCTCTGTCTATCTTATACCTTAGTGACTCTAAACAAAATGGTCTTACCTTAACCCAGGTGAGTGGTCCCATTCTGAAGGACTACGAACCCGTCACTCCGCTCCAGTCCAGGTGGACTGGCCTCTTTTTACAGCAGTTCAGCTTGAGGTCTTTCCATCAGAAGTCCCAGACTTCCCTGTGCACAGTTTCAGGCCACGACTGGACAGGAGCTGGAGATGTTGGGTTCTTCGCTGACCCCTTCCTGGATTCTCTAACACATTCCTTAACTTGTCTCTTCTTCTCTGGCACACTACTTATCTTAAACTGTACATAAGTATATCAATTTAACCCTTTATGATATATTTTAAATATTTTGCTAACAAGGAGGTATATAACTGGGTGTCATCAGCGTAGAGATGTTAACGAAGGCCAAACCTGCTGATGGTCTGTCCGATGGGGGCTGTATAGAGGGAGAAGAGGAGGGGACCCAGTACTGATCCCTGGGGAACCCCAACAGTAAGAGGTAAAGGAGAAGTAGAGCCCAAGAAGGATATACTGAAGGAGCGGTCAGAGAGGTAGGAAGAGAATCAGGAGAGTCCTTAAGGCCAAGAGAGCGGAGCCTGGAGAGGAGGAGCTGGGGGTCTACAGTGTTACATACTACAGATAGAGCGGAGCATGGAGAGGAAGAGCGGAGCATGGAGAGGAGGAGCTGGTGGTCCACAGTGTCAAACGCTGCTGAGAGATCCAGTAGAATCAGCAAGAAGTTTCCTTGGGATTTGGCCTTCAGGAGGTTTGACACCTTGGTAAGAGCAGTTTCAATGGAGTGAAGAGTTATCGGAGAGATAGTGGGTTAGGAGAGAGTAGACAAGATGTTCCAGGAGCTTAGAGATGAAGGGCAGATTGGAGACGATAGTTGGCTGCACAGGATGGGTCTAGAAAAGGTTTTTTCAGTAATGGGGTTATAAAAGAGTGTTTGAAGGAGGAAGGAAAGATCCTAGAGGAGAGGGGAGAGGTTAAAAGTGACAGCGGGAGAGAGTGACTGGAGGAGGTGTGAGGGAATGGGGTCACTAGGGCAGATGGTGGGGCGAGAGGAGGAGAGGAGCTTGGCGACTTTTTCCTCTGTCACTGGGTCAAAAGCCGAGCGTGATGCGGGAGTGGGAGAAGGAATAGGGTCTATGGGACTTTGGGCTGGGAGGTGGTCAGAGCAGGTAGTGTCAATTTTAGATTTGAAGTAGGAGGCCAGATCTTTAGCAGAGGTCAGTGATGGGTGACTGAACTTTAGGCTTAAGAAGAGAGTTAAAGGTGTCGAAGAGGCGTTTTGGATTGTTTGACAGTGAGGAGATGAGAGGTGAAATAAGGTTGTTTGGCAAGGTGAAGGGCAGAGTAATAAGATTTGAGAGTGAATTTGTAATGAAATCTGGTGTTTGGTGGCCAGTTTGGGCAGGTGAGGGATGAGATTGGGGAAGGTGAGGATTGTAGGGAGTCTGAGATGTTGATACCACACAGATTTCTGTATATGTATGGGGAAGGAGTGTCGGGAGGGGGACGGATGTTTGTGATTGATAAAGACAGGACTTTGTGGTCTAATAATTCAGATGGATCGTTAGTAAAGTTAGAAACTGAACAGTGGTGGAAGATGATCAGGTCCAGAGAATTCCGACCCATGTGGGAGTCTGTTAGCTGTAAGAGGCCAAAGGAGGAGGTTCGGGAGAGAAGCTGAGAGGCTGAAGGAGAATGGAATATCCACAGGGATGTCACCCAGGAGTAGTGTGGTAACTTCTGTGGATAAGAAATGAGGGAGCCAGGTGGCAAAGTGGCCGAGGAATTGTCGTGGAGAGCCAGGGGGAAGATAGATAACAGCTACTCTAAGGGGAAGTGGGCGGAAGAGCCTGAGGGTGTGAACCTCAAAGTAGGGGAAAGAGGGTGAGGGCTCAGGGGGAATGACCTGGAAGGTGCACTGCGGGGAGAGAAGAACCCCAACTCCTCCACCATGCCTACCCTAAGGTCTGGGGGTGTGGGAGAGATGGAGACCACCATAGGATAGAGCAGCAGGGGAAGAAGTGTCCGATGGTTGCAGCCAGGGTTCAGTGAGGGCCAGAAGGGTGAAGGAATTTGGTGATGAAAAGATCATAAATCTCCGTGAGTTTGTTACACACTGAGCGAGAGTTCAGGAGAGCGCAGGTGAAGAGTACTGGAGAGACAGATGGAAGGGAAGATGGCAAATAGCGGTTCATAGGGAGATTAGAACAGTTCTGGGATGGAAGTGAATAAGAAGGATTAGCAGTAGAGGAAGGTGGACCAGGATTAGGGGAGATGTCACCACAGCAGATGGATAGAGAGAGACAGCAGGTGGTTAAGACTTGTGAGAGGGACTTCTGTGGTGCACAATGGAAGGAGTTATAGGGTGGTGAGAGAGTGTACTGGGTATGGGAGCCATACATGGGGGAGGAAAGGAGGGCTGATGGGAGCTATACATAGGGGAGGAGAGAGGGGCTGATGGGGCAATACATAGGGGAGGAGAGAGGGGCTGATGGGGCAATACATAGGGGAGGAGAGAAGGGCTGATGGGGCAATACATAGGGGAGGAGAGAAGGGCTGATGGGGCAATACATAGGGGAGGAGAGAAGGGCTGATGGGGCAATACATAGGGGAGGAGAGGAGGGCTGATGGGGCAATACATAGGGGAGGAGAGAAGGGCTGATGGGGCAATACATAGGGGAGGAGAGAAGGGCTGATGGGAGCTATACATAGGGGAGGAGAGAAGGGCTGATGGGGCAATACATAGGGGAGGAGAGAGGGGCTGATGGGGCAATACATAGGGGAGGAGAGAAGGGCTGATGGGGCAATACATAGGGGAGGAGAGAAGGGCTGATGGGAGCCATACATGGGGGGGGGAGAGGAGGGCTGATAGGGCAATACATAGGGAAGGAGAGAAGGGCTGATGGGGCAATACATAGGGGAGGAGAGAAGGGCTGATGGGGCAATACATAGGGGAGGAGAGGAGGGCTGATGGGAGCCATACATGGGGAGGAGAGGAGGGCTGATGGGAGCTATACATAGGGGAGGAGAGGAGGGCTGATGGGGCAATACATAGGGGAGGAGAGAAGGGCTGATGGGGCAATACATAGGGGAGGAGAGAAGGGCTGATGGGGCAATACATAGGGGAGGAGAGGAGGGCTGATAGGGCAATACATAGGGGAGGAGAGAAGGGCTGATGGGAGCCATACATGGGGGAGGAGAGGAGGGCTGATAGGGCAATACATAGGGAAGGAGAGAAGGGCTGATGGGGCAATACATAGGGGAGGAGAGAAGGGCTGATGGGGCAATACATAGGGGAGGAGAGAAGGGCTGATGGGGCAATACATAGGGGAGGAGAGGAGGGCTGATGGGGCAATAGATAGGGGAGGAGAGGAGGGCTGATGGGGCAATAGATAGGGGAGGAGAGAAGGGCTGATGGGGCAATACATAGGGGAGGAGAGAAGGGCTGATGGGAGCCATACATGGGGGAGGAGAGGAGGGCTGATGGGAGCTATACATAGGGGAGGAGAGGAGGGCTGATGGGGCAATACATAGGGGAGGAGAGAAGGGCTGATGGGAGCCATACATGGGGGAGGAGAGGAGGGCTGATAGGGCAATACATAGGGAAGGAGAGAAGGGCTAATGGGGCAATACATAGGGGAGGAGAGGAGGGCTGATGGGAGCCATACATGGGGGAGGAGAGGAGGGCTGATGGGAGCTATACATAGGGGAGGAGAGGAGGGCTGATGGGGCAATACATAGGGGAGGAGAGAAGGGCTGATGGGGCAATACATAGGGGAGGAGAGAAGGGCTGATGGGGCAATACATAGGGGAGGAGAGAAGGGCTGATGTACATGTAATTTACTGTGCCTATGGGTGTTGGGTAGGATAGACAGAGAACACAGGAAATGTAGACAAGGGCAGTTTATAAAGTTTAGAAAGTATTTCATGGTGATGAGAATTTGTAACTTGCAGCAGAGTGGGTTTTCAGCAGTTCTTCTCTGTTCAAATTCTGTATTCTGGCCTAATTCTGGATTTAGTAATTAAAGGGGTTATCCAGTGCTACAATAACATGGCCACTTTCTTTAGTGACAACACGACTCTTGTCTCCAGTTCGGGTGCGATTTGCAATTAAGCTCTATTCACTTCAATGGTACAGTACTTAGCAGCAAAACCCCGCCCAAGCTGGAGAGTGGTGCTGTCTCTGGAAGAAAGTGGCCATGTTTTTTGTAGCGCTGGATAATCCCGTTAAAGTTGGCACTTTAACATGTGCAAAAATTAGACCAGGGTCTAAAATAAGACCTTTACTCTGAATTTATACTGCTAGGTCCAGGAAATAGAATCAGATTTGGTGCTCAGGAGGGGAAAATGGGTGGAGATAGGGCAGATGGGAGAAACTTATCCGCAAGGAAAGTAAAGACTGTGCCATGCTAAGGTAACCAATAATACACATCCCAGTGCAACATGAAGACCATTACTGAAGGGATGATGGGGCTTGTAGTGGACACAACCTGTAACAAGAGAAAAGCAGATCAGATGGCAGTTGTAGTAATGTATACGTTTTTGGCCTAATTCTGGATATAGCACTTAAAGATGGCATATTAAGATGTGCGCCTGACACCCCATGGTTCTAGGTGAGGGCCCTATTACAGGGAGAGATTATGAACCAAATCGGCTCCGTGTAATAGAGACAACGATCAGCCGATGAAATGGTCGGTTAATCGTTTCATTAGGTCCGATCCTACATACATCAGACGTACATTAACCAGACGTATCCCTACATACCTCTCCGCGCTACCAACTAGATTCGGCCAGCTACCGGCACTGTCTGCGGTCAAATACTGCTCGTCCTATCAGCAGGATAGTGCTGCTGCGCTGTCCTGGTGATTGGCTGTGCGGCATGTGACCTCAGACAGTGCCGATACCTGACCAAAGGTATGACTTTTTTTTTTTTTTTAAGGCTGTTTATCCAGTCCATAAATCCCTGAACCTGCTCCCTGGGGGTTCTGCCCACTCCCCGCCACCTTCCTGTCTTCTGCCTCTGGCGCCTTACACTGAACAGCGGGGGCCAGAGGCAGAAGACAGGAAGTTACGGGGTAAGTATACAATCTGTTTGTACCCCGTCAGCCATAGACCGTCAGCACTATATTAATGTTAATACATTACTCGTCCACTGGTACCGGGATGCAAGCAGAGCACATGTGAAGACTGGGAGGGTGGACAGGTGATGTGTCACCTGTTTGTTGAATCATTGGATGTCGGCCACGCATCTCTATAAGACATATGTGATTTTCGTTCAGGTCCTAAAGAAATGATCAGATGTTTCATTGGCTGATCGTTGTCTCCATTACACGGAGCGAGAAGCTCTGCAATACCTGGATCAATGTTTAAACTAGCAGAAAACACTCAATGGGGGGGGGAATACTTGCCCATTTCGCTGGGGTTGTCATCCTCCTCGCTTGGCTAGTTTGGGAAAATCTATTTATTTTTTTTTTCCTTTTATATTGTAACGCTAGGTATGTAGATACATCAGTACTAGAGATGAGCGAACCTGGAGCATGCTCGAGTCGATCCGAACCCGAACGTTCGGCATTTGATTAGCGGTGGCTGCTGAACTTGGATAAAGCCCTAAGGTTATGTGGAAATCATGGATATAGTCATTGGCTGTATCCATGTTTTCCAGACAACCTTAGAGCTTTATCCAAGTTCAGCAGCCACCGCTAATCAAATGCCGAACGATCGGGTTCGGATCGACTCGAGCATGCTCCAGGTTCACTCATCTCTAATCAGTACGTTTTTGGTCCTACGATTGTCCTAAAGGGCAACAGCTCGGGGGCAGAGCTGGACAAGTCGATCTAACCAACCCCAAATAAACTTTACAAAAAAAATCTAGGGTGTGGGCAAAGGTGTGTTTCTTGTTAAATATTTGACTACTTCTTGATCAAAAGACTGATTATTCCACCAAAAAATATTGGAAACAAATAAGTTTGTAGCGGATAAATTACTTGTCTGAGGATTTGGTGTCCGCATCAATCAAAGGACCCGTGTTTGTAGTAATAGAAGAGCTTGGTCTGAAAGTAATCCGAATTTAATACACAAAAAATGTGGGGTCTTTCTATGACCACTATTGTAGAAACAACTTAAAAAAAAATACACATTTAGGGTATGTGCACACTACGGAAAACCCGCGGCTTGCATCCGCTCGCAGACTTGGTCATTCTTTGGACGGACGTAAGAATCCGCCTGTGCATAGAATGGAGTCTGACACGGACGGAGAAGCGTGCCGACAGAGTCCGCAAGCGGGTGTGAGCTGCGGAATCCACAGCTGGTTTTCCATAGCCATTCCGTAGTGTGCACATACCCTAATAAAACAGTTTAATACCATCTCCGCTCTTAACTTTTTTTTTTTTTTTCATTTGCTGAGTTTTCTGCGAATTTGGCGCAACTTGTCCGCCTCTTTTTAGCTTCAGATCGGACCACTTTTTTTATAGTTGGTCTTTTAACCTCCGGATGCCAAACTTTTTATTCAGTGCCCTTATGACTCTTTACTGTCCGGTCCTTGTGAGCATTTGGAAGGGAGTAGGTGCCGCTGAGCCGGTTGTAATCATGCCTGTCCATAAGTTGGACCAGCATCTCAGTTTTGAGCGAGCCGAGTGGTGACCTCCCTCCTGCGCTCTTCAGCCATGATGGAAGACTGAAAAGCAGAATAGCGCGCATGTCAGTTTTATTGGGTGCGAATGTAATGACGTATGTAGCATGCCCCATTCTGTGCGCCTTTAGACTTGCATTGCAAACGTATGTGGTACATGTCGTGCTCTATGACTCCGCCTCCGTTTCTGGTCTTTTTCTTAATGACGCATGTAAATATTTAACGAATATTCTCTCATGTGAATTCTTTTGCCGCAACACACGCCTCAGCGAATATGTACAAACTACAATACAAGTGCGTCACACTGTGTAAATGGTCCATGGCGCATGTTGTATTAGCAGTAGTGATGTAAAGTTTGCACACTGAGTTTTGTTTGCACGGGCGAGAAATATGGATGAAAAGTGGCCACAGTAATGTGTTTATGAAAGTACATACAATTTATATACTTGTAGTGTTTTGTGCAGATAAGTGCCGGTCCTCGGGTCGGGAGTCGTGGTATTTACTACTCATGGCACCTACCTACTGCTGCAGTGACTAGAAAGAAGATAAGGAATTTGTAAATGGACGTGCAGTGGGGCAAATGGTCAACACAAAAAAGAAACTGGACCAAAAATGAACCCCTTAAGCACAAGCCAATTTTCGCTTTTGCACTTTTTGTTTTTTTTCCTCCATGTATTAACCCCTTAGCGACCCATGACGTATCTGATACGTCATGGCGCCGCGGGGGGTGTTCAGAGCGGGGTCCCGCCGGGACCCCGCTCTGAACGGCGCTGATCCCGGCTGACACGTGCAGCCGGGCAGTGCCTCTGTTAGCCGGCGCGGGTCCCGTTGCCGCGCCGGCTAATTAAGCACTTCAATGCAGCTGTCAAACCTGACAGCTGCATTGAAGTGCTTTATACACACTTTCCCTGGTGTCTAGTGGGTCGGATCTCCCCCCCGCGATGCGATCGCGGAGGGGAGATCCGTTCTTCTGGCCGGGCCGGCACTCAGCGTCGGAATGACGCTGATCCCGGCTCGGCAATAGATTGCTATGGCCTGCAGCAGGCCATAGTAATCTATGACCGATCTCATGGATCTTTGCTGTGTATATACACAGCATTGATCTCTATGAGAGATCAGTGCTGTCTATATACAAGTCCCCCAGGAGGGCTTCTAGTTACAGTAAAAAAAAAAGTAAAAAAGTGTTTTTATTAATAAAAAATCCCCTCCCCTAATAAGTTCAAATCATCCCCCTTTTCCCATTTTATAAATATAAATTAATAAATAAATAAACATATTTAGTATCGCCGCGCGCGTAATCGCCCGAACTATTAATTAATCACATTCCGGATCTCGCACGGTAAACTGCGTAAGCGCAAAAAAAACCCAAAGTGCAAAATTGCGCATTTTTGGTCGCATCAAATCCAGAAAAAATGTAATAAAAAGCGATCAAAAAGTTGTATATGCGCAATCAAGGTACCGGTAGAAAGAACGCATCATGGCGCAAAAACTGACACCTGACACAGCCCCATAGACCAAAGGATAAAAGCGCTATAAGCCTGGGAATGGAGCGATTTTAAGGAACGTATATTTGTTAACAATGGTTTGAATTTTTTACAGGCCATCAGATACAATATAAATTATACATGTTATATATCATAGTAATCGTAATGACTTGAGGAACATGCATAACAAGTCAGTTTTACCATAGGGCGAACTGCGTAAATGCAAAACTCCCCGAAATCAAAACAAATTCGTTTTTTTTTTTCAATTTGACAGCGCAAATGATTTTTTTCCGGTTTCACAACATATTTTATGGAAAAATTATGCCTGTAATTGCAAAGTACAATTGGTTTCGCAAAAAATAAGCACTCATATAAGTCTCTAGGTGAAAAAATGCAAGCGCTATGGACTTTTAAACATAAAATGGAAAAAGCAAAAGCGCAAAAACGAAAATTGGCTTGGACCTTAAGGGGTTAAAGGTCATAGCACTTACATTTTTTCACCTATGGACCCACATGAAAAAAAAATCAAAAAGCTCTCTCCCTGCCTCTTGATGCGCCCACTTTCTTAACAGAGTGGCTTCAACCACAGTGCCGGTCCCTCCCTTTTAGGAAGTTCAACGGAAAAAAAAAAGGTGACTACAAACGTGGGACTAAGAACACAACAATCTATATACAGATCCGACTAATTTCTCCTGTCTCATGACACAGGTTCATCAGGGAAACTAGTGTAAAATGATATCTTGTTTCAGACTGCCATTTGGTTCATCTCAAATTGTACAACTAGCATGGACTGCTCTTCAGTCTATGATCAGTACTGATGTATTAAACTAGGTTGTGGCTACAATATATAATACATATGCCTAACAACTATAATCCAACAGGGATGTACACAGGGGCCCTTGTGTGAGTGAATAACCAACAAAGATAGGTTGTCATGTACACGTGGGTTGTGGTATCCACCATCCGATCACATAAAGCTAAAGTATTCGAGCTAACCAGGGATGCTTGGCTCTCGTCAGTGGAATGTCCTACGATATTGTCCGCTGTATCTCTGTGGATAAATGGTAATGGTGGTCTGTATGACGTCCTCTCACTGGTAAAGAGTGATGGCACTGCAGGCTCTGCATGGTCTCCTATTTATGTTGCTCGGCATCCCACGTGGATACCACTTCTGGTGAGCATGATTTCCGGTTACCAGAACGCACCTGCGCTCCACCCAATCCAGAGTGGCGCCCCATGTCAATGCCGCATCCGGTAGACCTCACTTCTGGATGCCAGAACATGCTTGTGTTCCACCGCAATATACAATAAGTGCTGCGGGAATCACCAGAGCGCCGTTGGAATACTGCTTCCGGTCAGTCTCGATCCTGGAAAACCAGTCTGCGCTTCACCGGGATGACAAGTTCCGGAGCGTGGAACGCACTTGCGTTTCACTTTGGCTGTTCATACTAGACGGCAGGTCACGCGCACATGGAACGCAAATTCGTTCCACAGTAAATGGACCGACGCCACAATCGTTACGGGTGTGTTCAAATTATTGGTGAACCAGATGGATCTGTAGGTAGAATAGACCCCACATAGCAGATTTTAATATGTATCATTGCAAAATGCCACTGCTATCACTGATGGGAGAGTCCTTCCAAACTGTAATTACGATGATATAATATGAGATTGTAGTAATTTTGAAACCTGAGGGGTATCCTATTCACAATAGGTGATGGAATAATTCTATATGGACGGCCAATGGACTGGGGATTGACCCTCATGTCTATATCTAGTTACAAGAAAATGGGTTGGAGACATAAGGGTTTCACACGTCTGTTTTAATGTCACCTATGTGCTCTAGGATCTGGCGACAGAATTCCCTTTTCGTTTTGCCCACATAATTACGTCTGCAGGGGCATTGGCTAAATATGCCACATACATTGTCTCGCAATTTGCAAAATCACAATTTTCAAAGATCTAGTTAACATTAGGACTAGAGAACGCTTCAGATCCCCTTATGTAATTGGTGGCTTTTCATGATCCACATTTATATGTACTTTTTTCGTACATGGGTTTTCTAGTACCTGATGGTTTAGGGGGGATATGATGGCTATGTGTAAGGTGATCCCTAAGGTCTTTCACTCACCATCTTAGAAATTATTGAATCTGACGTTAAAATTGGTCAAAAGTTGCTTATGATTTGGTGAATATTAGTATCAAATTTTCCAATAATGCGGGTGTTTAATTCCGGAGTATGGAGTTTTTTTTTTAACTAAAAGCATATTTCTCTCTCCTCGCTGCGTCCTGATAGGCCTGTTATAACACTGTTTTTGGGGGAAGCCCCTTTTCTCAGATCTGGTCCTCAGAACTTGTGTCTCCTTCATCGGTGGACCAATTTCTCCTGGCTCTCAAGTACCGACCAATCCAAACACAAAGTGTGCACCAACTTGTATCGGGTGTGGTGTGTCAGTTTTTAAGGGAACGCCTTAAATCCCCTATATCCTGAAACTCCAAGAAAAAAATGTACTGACACAACTGTTGCAGTTCTATATTCAATATTTTGCAAAGTTACAATAGAAAGATCATTCAGAGCATAATCACACCCAGGTGCACCAGTTACTCAAATGAACGCCGTTGTTGCTTCCGGCATGGTTGCTGTTGGAGTCCTTGTATCCTTCAATAAGCAGAGACCTCCATGATGGTCGGGAGGCCAGATGGTGGCGTAGTAACGCACGCGACGTTTCGGGGAGACCTTCCCCCTTTCTCAAGCGTATAGCAAATAAGTGAAACCCATCACCATTTATAACAATTCTGACTTATTCCAATTTCCGATTATGACATCACAATCTGGACTAAAAATGTAATAAGACACAATTTCACTTGTATAGACATTATACAAAATTCCTTTTTATCAATAATTCATAATGATTTACATCCTTTTTATCAATAATTCATAATTTACATCCTTTTTATCAATAATTCATAATGATTTACATCCTTTTTATCCATAATTCATCATGATTTATACCACTTTATAATAGTTTATGACTTTACAGCCGGTGGAAGTATATTGTCATATATAAAATTTAGCCACCAGGTGGCGCCCTAGCCGAGTCCACGCTTAATCACAAGAAACATTGGAAACTGCACAATTCATTCAATCCATTGGGAATCGAGAGCACAGATCCAATAAGTTTCCTTCTGCAGTAGTTTCTTCTTTAGATCGTTCTTATCCTCACTCCATACCTCTTCTAGCTCTGTCCATCTGAGTTCGCTTACCCTATGGCCTTTTTTCTGAAAAAGTCTTCGCTAAGCCTACTTCACCAAACTTTCTCTTATTTTCCTCCTCCTCTCTCTCTGTTCCCTCTGTCCAAACCTCCTGACTGCTGACCTGTGTTCATTTAGTCTGTTTTTGTCTACTTGTTTGACCCACGTATACATCTCCACACGGGCATTTAATTAAATATACGACATTAGATGAATTACATGTATGCATTCCTTTCCGTGGTATGGTGTAACCTTTCCTAGGATGTGATATCTTACCACCTTTGATAATACTTGACATTGCAGACATGGAAACGTACCGTTCCTCTGTTACCAAAACGGCCTGTCTAGATTTGGTTCTATCGCCAATGTCTGCTCTCACCAGACAATCGGAGATAGACCTCCCTTTTCTATATATGAATTTAGGTCTCTCGCTAAACAATCTACCAAACTTGTCGTCATGTTGCAAAATGGACCAATGTTTTAAACTTAGTTTTCTTTATTAAGTTGGCATGGGCATCCTATTTTGAACAAAATTCTATCCTTGCGTTATTGGTCTCATTTTTATTTTTATTTTTCCTTTTTTCAACAACTGTTCCCTTGGTATCTCACTTACCTCACAACTTTATTTCTGTTGTATCCCCTGTTTACAAATTTCTCGATCATTGCTTCACTATAATCCTCTGTACTTCTGCAAGTTCTTTTGGCTCTCATGAATTGCCCTTTTGGTATTCCGTTGAATGTTGTCGGTGCATGATAACTCGATCTGTGTAATAAATTGTTTCTACAATCTGTCGGTTTTGAAAACAATTTAGTTATTATCTCGCCATTTCTTTTTTTTCTATCTCTACATCTAGGTAGTGTATTTTGGTCTCATTTATTTCTGCAGTGAACTCTATCAGACTATGGCGGTTATTTAGATACTGAACATATTGTTCAAGCTCTTCTTTGCTACCTTCCCATAGGATGATAACAAACATCATCCACAAATCTCAGCCATAATGTGAGGTGTTCAAAGTGTTTGTGCCCTTTTAGCCATCTGTCTTCAAAGTTCGTCCGCTGATCGTCCGGGCAGCCCATAGGATATAGCAGATCGGCAGCAGATCGCTGCTATATCAGTCGCTTGTTTTTCAACATGTTGAAAAACAAGCGACTGCAACGATCAGCTGACATAAACGATGTCGGCTGATCGTTGGACTCTATTCCATGGGACGATTATCGTCCGTAGCGACTGATATCTGCCGAATACGGACAATAATTGTTCCGTGTAATAGGGCCTTAAGTCCCACTGGTCAAGGACTTCATTCACAACTTTCTGGAAACTTTCCAGCATAGCGGACTCAATGTCTGGGTCAAACGTACTACGGGTTTTATTAACATTTCTTTTCTCTATTGTGTATGTACGTTTTTTATTTACCCCCATAAAATGCATTTTCAATCTTAATAGATCGACACATCTTCTAAAAAACTGCCATAAAGTTGAATTTAGACATTTTACATGTGGGAATAAATCCTAATCCTTTAACACAAGTCTCTCAGGTTCTGATAACACTTTTTTTTAGACAAGTTCACTACTAACTCACCGCTCGTTTCTTTGGAGCACTTTCTTTTGGTTTGGCTCCCGTGTTCCTGTTCACACCTGAGGATGGGAGTTCCTATACCTATTGGGGGTAATTATCAATGGGTTTAATGTTTTGCAAAGCAAATATTACCAATTTTCCCAATGGCTAAAACTTAACTTTTATTTGTTTTAGTTAAACAAAGACAGAAAAAGGAGTGACAGTGTATATACAGTGCTAGTAATAAAAATAGTTGCGCACGTGTCCAGCCTATATATTAGTATAATATGTAGCCTTATATGTGCAGCAAACACTGGCCCACAGGAGATGCTAATAATTCAGGCTATTCTAACGTGCGTATCCTATATTAAAACTCCTATGCCATCAGACCTGACTAGTTTCGCCAGTACGCTGGCTTTTTCAAAGGAGGCATTAGGGAGGGGAGGGGCTAAACACTATTTATATACTTTTTTTACTGTGGCCGCATCCCCGGTCCTATCAGTCAGAACCTATGGTAGTCACCATTTGAATCGAGGCTTGAAGGGCATTGGAAATGGCCGACTCTGATTGGACAATAGGGATAACTTTGAAAAGGGAATTAGCGCGCCAGAACAGCCCACTGAACGTTGGTCCATGCCGTGTTGTATTGCGCATGACATGGCGCTTAGAAGAACCTCGTATAGAGGGATGTCAGTGCGCATGTGCGGGTACTTAGAAATTCTGGGCTACGGGACCTAGGTTGCGCATGTGTCGGGACTTAGTCTCTGATCAAGGCTCCGACATTCTGCGCATGGCAACAGTCTTGGAAATTGTAAGTGAG
This sequence comes from Dendropsophus ebraccatus, assembly GCF_027789765.1. Classification (NCBI taxonomy): domain Eukaryota; kingdom Metazoa; phylum Chordata; class Amphibia; order Anura; family Hylidae; genus Dendropsophus; species Dendropsophus ebraccatus. Next base: position 223,538,453 of record NC_091454.1, read on the forward strand.
GAACGGGGGGCTGGTGCGCGTGTCAGGGCACTTAGATTTATTCCCGGGCAAGAGAACTTATATCGCGCATGTCGCGCATGTTTTAAATGTGTATTTAATAAAGATATTTTTTTGCTACGTGAAATCAGCATTTGTTTTCTTTTTTGGTCATAGTCAGTAGTTACCGATAGTATGCATCATGTCAGTGTGATTCATATGTGTACGATGTATGAACAGAAATATTATGTTTATCTATCCAAAAGACAGTGGATAGGTGTAAACAAAGACAATATGAGGGTAAGACTAAGTATGACACTGCGGATATGTTTGGCCCAGAGTGATGGTAACTGGGGAAGGTTGGCTGGGGCTAGGTACCTTCGCTGAATTTAGAATATCAGTAGGGAATATTGCAAATACTAGGTGCTGACGTATATTGATCCCTAATGGTGATGCGCGTCATTCCGATGTAACTAAACAAATTGTAGATAGGGAGAGGGTGGGAAGGAACAGGAGGCTGATAGACCTAAAAACTAGAGCTGTACATATTCTTTCTCCTAATTTTTGAATTATAGTAGCTAGAGGAATGGAGTATATGTAAACCCTTCATTGAGGCCACTTGGTGATAATGTTTTTAACCTATGGATCCATTTGGCTACTGCCTGTAGGAGTTTGAGATCAAGGTTTCCTCTTCTTGGACCTAACTCGATTTTTTTGGACACCCCAGAATATTAATCCTTTGGGGTTACCTCCTTGTGAGGCGTTGATATGGTGAGCAATGCTCGTATCCGTTTTCGTCCTAATATTACTCAAATGTGAGCCAATTCTATTTTTGAATTGCTGTATCGTTTTGCCAATGTAGAGAAGGCCACATGGGCATTTGGCCGCGTAGACGATACCCTGAGTTTGACAGTTTATGAACTCTTATTTTGTATACATGGTCATCTGTGGGACTTGGAATGACTTCATTTTTGGAACATACTTGCAGTATGTGCATGTCCCACAGGGGTGGGAGCCTTTGATATTTGATTTCAGCCAGGTTGTTTTAGGTTTTTCTTCGTTGTCTGTGAAATGACCATGTACTAGTTGATCTTTCAAGTTTTTCCCCCGTCTATAAGTAAAGGAAGGGGTTGATGTAATGACATCTTTGAGATCTGGATCGGCTTGGAGGATGGGCCAGAACTGGGTGAGTATTTGTCGAATCTCGTTGTGTGCTACATCAAAGGTGCCGATGCAGCGGATGGTTTTTGTGGTATTACTCATTGTTTTCCGATTGAAGAGTTCCACTCTACTGGTGTGTTGTGCCCTATGGAAGGCTCAATGAAGAATTTTCTTTGGATACCCTCTGCTTCGAAATTTTTTATATAGTGTCGCATTCTCTAAGAAAGTTCGTTTCAGTAGAGCAATTTCTTCGGGCCCGAAGGTATTGACCAACCGGTATTCCACGTTTAAGAGGTGCTGGATGAAAACTCTTCCAGTTGAGAAAACTTGTTGTTGCCGTGGGTTTTCTGTAGATGTCAGTGGTGACATTTCCATCAGGGTCAATGCCAATTGTGAGATCAAGGAAGTTTATTGTATCATCGTGAATTTCGCTGGTTAATAGTAGGTTGATATTGTTATTAAGAGCTTGGACAAAGGTCTGAAAGGATGTTACATCTCCATCCCAGAGTACTGGGATATCATCGATGTAACGCCCCCAGAAGATATGGTCCGTATGAGTTTGCATCTCGTCCGAGAAAACGTGGGTGGCCTCCCACCACCCTATAGATTCGTCTAGGTAGGGGCACAACTGGTGCCTATGGCTGTCCCGTTCTTTTGAATGTAATATTGTTTGTTGAATATGAAATAGTTGTGAGTTAACAGAAAGTGTAGTAGTTTAAGAACAAACTGGTTATGGGGAGTAAAAGAATTTCCCCGAGAGGAAAGGAAATGTTGTATCGCTTGGAGGCCCACTTCATGTTTAAAGCTAGTGTAAAGTGCCTCAACGTCTAGGCTTGCGAGTTTTACATTTTGTGTAACTGAAACATCTTGAAGTTTGATAACTGTTGAAGTTGTGTCTTTCAAAAAGGACTGTAAGGTTTTGACAAAGGGGAAAAGGATTTGATCTACATATTGGCTGATTGCTTCCGTTAGGTTACCGTTTCCTGATACTATGGGGCGTCCAGGTATGGGGATTTTCTGTTTGTGTATTTTTGGAAGTGAATAGAAGGTAGGGGTGGGGTTGTACATTGCTTTATATTCCGCATCCGTGATCAGTCCTTGACCTTTAGCTTCCAGTAGTAGCTTCCTAAGTTCCAGTTGATAAGTTTTGGAGGGGTCATGTCTGAGCATTTCGTAGGTGTTGCTGTCTCAGAAGTCTCAAGCACATATTTTTATAGTCTGAGGAGTCCATAATGACCAAATTTCCTCCTTTGCCTGAAGGTTTGATTGCGATATCATTGTAGTCGGTCAGGGTCTTAAGTGCCAGTTTCTCTTGAGTCAAATTGGAGTTATATCTTGAAACTTTGCAATTGATTTTTTTCGATGTCATTGCAGACTAGATTAACGAATTTGTCGATGTTATGGAATGTCACTAGTGGAGGTGTAAATAATGATTTGGGCCTTGGGTTTGAAGCTGGAGCTGAGAATTTGCTAAACCCTGTCTCATTCTCGGATTGGAGCTCAGTTAGTGCTTCCAACGCTTCTCTTTCACGAGCGGAAAGAATTCCTGGGTTCTGTTTATTCTTGAGGAATTTGTGAAGTGCCAGCTTTCTGGCAAATAGGTGAATGTCTTTGATCCAGTTGAAGGTGTCGAAGTGAGGAGTAGGGGTAAAGGTGAGACCCTTTTCTAGTAACTGTAGTTCGTGCATGTTGAGAGTAGTGTTTGACAGGTTTAGAATCTGTGGCTTATCTGCTAGCGCCTCTGTTTGTACGCCCACAGGCTTCTGTCTCGTAGCTGAGCAGGTCCTAATTGGTGGAATGGTTGGTGTATTCGTTTGTGAAGATTGGAAAGGTGCCTGGGGAGGGGGACCCATTGTGTATTGTGTTGGTGCTTATACTAATATATAGGCTGGACACGTGCGCAACTATTTTTATTACTAGCACTGTATATACACTGTCACTCCTTTTTCTGTCTTTGTTTAACTAAAACAAATAAAAGTAAGTTTTAGCCATTGGGAAAATTGGTAATATTTGCTCTGCAAAACATTAAACCCTTCCTGTTCACAACTGGCGGTTTTTGGTTTGGATCTTTGTCTAAAAAACGATCACTACCTTTAGCCGATGACCTCAACACACGACCTCCTTTATCACTCGGGCTGCTCGCACTTGCTGATAAACTTTCATAACCATCTCCTTTTGTATTTTTAGATCTTCTTTCTTTCTCTCCGTTCCTCCATCCAAGTGTATACTTTATCATGGAGGTAATCCTGAGTGTCTCTCTCAAATTTGTTCAGTTTAGTTTCAAACAAGGTTGATTTTAAATAATTTTTTTTTTTTTTGCTTTGATTCAATGTGAATTTTGTCAGTCTTTTATTGTAGTACTATTTGTTTTAAAATCCAAGTCCACTACTTCTATTTCCTTCTGGATATTTTCAATAGCACTCTGTAGATGTTGAATGGTCAAATAGATTAAATCTAGTGAAAATCTGTTACATAGGGCAAACCATTTTTGTTAATAAACAGTGTCGTCTTTCAGGAGCATAGGTCGAAGTTTGCTCCTTAAACCTCTTGGGATCCTTTGTACTTTAGCATATTCCGTTAGCGTGGAGACATGTAACAGCAGGTTAGCTTCTTTGGTTTTTAGTTCTAATTTCTTTGGAAAGTCAATCTTTACATCACTTCTGATGCCAGCAAGATTTAAACCTGCTGTATCGGCTAGTTGCAAGTACCGACCCCTAAGGATCCCTTTCCTGAGAGCCAGGGGGTGATGGCTCTCCCACCTAGGAGTGTTTCCTGCTGTGGACTTCCTAAAGAGCTTGGTCTGGATGTGTCCATATTTTCTAAAGTTACATCTGAAAAGCACAGTTCCTTTTTCCTGTATTTCATGGGTGAAAGGTAATTCTGATTAAGAACAACCATGGATGCTTCAAATTGGATCCCCAAGGCCGACCCATAAAACCGCCACGTTGTCTACGAATCGTCCCCTATAAATGATGTAGCCCTGGTACTGTTGAAGAGATTCATCAAAGACCACTGTCGCCTCCCACCAGCCCAGGAACAAATTGGCATACTGTAATTCAGCCGTTACTGATGCCAGGGTCTCCAAAAATTTTAACATGTACATAAACATACAAAGCCATCTGACACATATATTTTGAGGGATTTAAAAAAATAATACAGTAAAAACCAGTACAATTAGAAAAAAACCAAGGGTAACGATTAACAATCAGCGTAGTCAATAAGACAGGTCTTATGGGCATAGTTTATTCCAATAAACAGCAATGGGATGAAAAGATGGCAGAGTTATACGGATGGTGTCTTGCTATGTTATAGCTCCTACACCATTAAAATTTTTGTACAGATCCCGTCATTTAATGGCGTTGTCACTGTGCCGATGGATAAGACTATGTTGTAGTGGTGCAAAGTGGTCGACTGCCTCCTGGTGAAGAATGTGCATCTCCGTAGTCTTCACTTGTAGATGGGCAATATGCCTGCGTGTCGTGGGGCCAAAGGAAATTGTGTAGGACGGAAAAAGCCGGCACCACTTATCAATATTGTTAGGTTTGAGATTTAATTGTCTGGAATATTCTGGATCTGTTGGCCAAGATGCAGAAGGTTCTCCAACTCCCGTGGGCACGGGACAATCTGTCGTTTTTTTTTTTGTCTGGTGTGAGACTCCTCCGTGGTACGGTTTAAGGAGGTTTGGCTTTAGGGGGGGGAAGCTTCCTCCCCAACAAAACCAAAATTAAGGTTTGCCACTGTGTCCTTGCCTGGCCAATGCAGAGATGACTGACACAACCTTTGGCAGAACTCCATACGCTTCAAAACTCCGCCATCTGACGTTCTGCTGTTGGTCCCAATGTCCACCATTAAAAACTCATATATTTGCATTCACTTGAGCCATTGACTGGCAATGTCAATTCTTTGGACAGACGGCGGAATCTTCCCGAGCATAGAATGCAGCCATTGGTATGGGTGGAGAGTGAAGTGGAAACGCATGGGGCAAGTGTTGGAATCTGTGAGAATTCTGTAGTGTGAATGCGCCCTTTGGTGGTTTAGTGATCCTGATATTTTTGCCAAGGGCCCCTCTACAGTTTGGGAATTGCCACAATTCCTCATAGTCCTCAGCCACAGCCAGTCATTCCTGTTGAGAACTGGGAAACTACATAAAAGGGGGGGGGGGGGGGGAGGGGTATTAAGTTTTAAAGACCATAACAAATTTAAGCAAAGGTGGAAAATAACTGGGGTCAAAACTGGCTGTAGGCTGCGCCCCACTAACTCGCCACCACAGTTTTAAAACTTAAACGTCAGGAAGTGTCCAGAGCTGCGGCAAATCCCCATAGAAAACCTCCTGCTCTGGACAGTTCCTGACATGGACAGAGGTGGCAGCAGAGAGCACTGTGTCAGACTGGAAAGAATACACAATTTCCTGCAGGACATACAGCAGCTTTTAAAGGAAAAACTTTGTACATTGAGGGGTAATTCTGTCAAATGTTGTAGCATAGCAAAGTAGAAGACACAAGGATCGAGGCACTGTATGCAGCCCTAGGGAACAGGTGCTGTACACGTGGCCCCATTAAAATGATATTGTCACCCCTTTTTATATCGGGAGTTCTCAGCACCTTCTTAAGCTTTTATTGTGGACATTTCATTGTGGACATTTCATATCCTACTTTTATAAAGGATTTCTTTGTAATCTCTTGTATTGCTTGTGGACAGTGTCATAGGAGCAGGGCTTATTAACACCAGTGAAACCCCATATCTCTGCCCAAATTGGCACCGTAATACCCCACCCCCTTCATGACGTCATCACCGCCTGGGTCCTGCCCCCTCCTGACCCATTGGAATGGGCCAAAGTAAAGAAGACTGGGCTTAGGCCTATAGGTTTGCCCATTCCAATAGCTGTGAAGGGGGGGGGGGTCTTTGATGGCGATTTACTAGTAAAGGTGGTAAGACCACGGCACTCTTTAAATCATGCGAAGAAGTGAAAATTTATTGTACCGTGAAAATATACATGATATTACTCTGACCGTTGTGAGAAGTACATGAGAGCAAGAGACTGTGGTTTCGGTCCAGCCAGCACCTTCCTCAGGCCGTGGGGTCTCTGTCCAGTAGAAGTAGTACCAGTAGTTTCCCCTTTTTATAGGTGATACTCGGGGTTGATATTGCGTGTAGTGGGCTGTTTTCTGACCATATTTTTTGATCTGTAAAATGCTGTGTAATACTCACTTGGGGTATCCCCCATCTATCAATCTTTCATACAATAAATTGCGATCCTGAATAAAAGATTGCTCGTAAGTACTGACCTAGCAGAATGCCTCTTTCAGAGGAAGAGGATGGTGGCTGATCGATTACAAAAATCTATTGGTGGAAGGTGAATTTAGGATATTATCAATGTACCTCCCCCAAAATATGTTCTGTGTAGCCGAAAAAGTGTCGGGATGGGGGGAACCATTTCAGATAACCACCACTTGTTGTACTCATCTCTGTTCCGATGGTCTGGAGGTAATATTTGCCTTTTAAATGTGAAAACTTTCTGTTAAAGGGAATGTGTTCCGGGGAAGTCCTTTGCTGCAACGGTTAAACCCTTGTACTAAGCCCCTTCACGTTCCTATATCAAAGCTCTTCCCATACACTATAGGTCTTTCACAAAAGAATAGTAATAGTGATGGAGCATGGACCTGGCCTTGTGGTTACTGTGTGATCTCTTTGGCGTCATACCATCTGTGTGGTGAGATTCCACCTCCATAATAACCAATATTGTGCCTTTGGTTGTGGTCCTAGGGCTGTAAACGGCGAATGTACCTGGAGTCCTGGACATGGCTGGTGGTGCATCTCACCAAGGGCTTTAGAAGTTTCTCCATCTGGCCAGAAATGTTCTTCTCCAGTTGAGTAGATGGGGCCATTTATGTTCCTTTCTAATAGTTTAATGGGGTCTGAGGGCTGCAAATTTTAGTAATTTTATAGCCTCCCAAGAAGGCTATGCAGAGAGGGTTCCGTGTCAAATTCAGAGTCTGGTTGTATCCAGTTCGTCTACCTCCTGATGGTTCCTGTTCGTACCGCCTTGTGAGGTCATATCTGCTCTGTTGTAAAATGTCTTATAACCATAAAATTGTGAAATTCTGTAAGAAAAAATTGTAAATTTACTGCAAAATGTAGCGCTTTTTTTTTTTTTTTTTTTTTTTTTTTTTTGGACAGATTGTTGGCTGTCAAGCCTGAACATTAACTTCTGCTGTGGTTGGCTCCTAGTGGGAGGGGGTGATGAGTCCAGTTACTATGAGAGTGCGATGGGTTCTAGGCTGTGGAGGCGTTTAAAGGGAAGAGAATGTAAGCAGGGTACGGTCAGATACATGGAGAAGGGGGAGTTCAAGGGGAAAAAAATTAAGGCATCACGAGAGGCCCGAGGAGGATAGTTATACTGGATGAAGTCCATGGAATATTGGTGCTGGACTACATATTTTTAAATAGAACAAACATATATTTAACAGAACTTTACAATCCGGGGGGGATAGGAAAAACGTGTGTGTGCTTTTATGTCATAACTGTTTGGCTTCCCTTGGGTATGCCCCCCCCCAATCCCAGATGACATTATCTCCTCCCCCCCCCCAATCTGCTTACATTCTTTTTGAGAACTCTGCATTCTGCTTTTCCTTGGTCATATTTGGGTTTGGGACGCACGCCTACGGAATCCCACTTTCGATGACTACTTTATGGACGTATAATAAAGATGTCGTCAATGTATCTTGTCCATAGGAAAATACAGTCAGTTCATGCCTCAGATTATAGACTATTGTGTTCTCCCACCATCCCAGGAGTAGATTGGCGTAACTGGGGGCACTAGGGTTCCCCATAGCCAATGCTGCTGACCTGGCAGAAGAACAGAGTCGGACATGAAATAGTTGTGGTGAAGAGCACAAGAATTGGCACAAGATGTTCTCGCTTGGATTGTGTACCCCAGATACTGTCTCCAAACCTTTATGCACCTTTGTGTGACTATCGCTGCTCTCGGGGTGAGTAACACTATTGAGCCTATCAATCTGTAACATAAATTCATATAGAGTCCCCTCTGGATGATAGAATTATACTAGATTACTCCCATAAGTTCCCGCACCCCAATATCTTACTGCCACCACCTATACTTATCAGCCAATAGGGGCCTCTTATGGATATCTCACTATATCCCAATACTCAAACTAATCCCAGTATAACACAATGGTACAACTAATCTCCATATAACACCATGGTAAGACAAACTGTAGATGAAATTGTGGATGTCTGGATTGGGATCTGGATTGTCCAGAACTTGCAAGAACCGGACTGGATTTATTGGTGATATCCCTATACCTTGATATGTTCCCAAGTCCTTCAGAAAAATTGCTATTAACACTCAAGTACGCATAGTACAGTAAAATAACACACATTTATACTATCAGCATAACAAAACGCATTCTAGGTGTGAATTGGGTCTAATACACTTCAATGGACGAAGTAAACAGCAATAAGTCTGGATCAGAGAAACCAATCAAACATCAGTACCATATTGTATGTTTCTTAATGGTGAAAAGGAGGATAGAATTGTGGAATATTAAAATTACAAGTAAAGATAAATAAATATGCAAAATGTATAGAAAAGGAATGACTGTGTGGAGAGCAGAGACGACATGGTGCTGGGAAGCTGCCGGACTCGCCATATGTCAGCAATCTGCAAACAAATGCATAAAATTCATTTAAGCTTAGTTTGTAGATGGTAGATTGTCTTGGATTCTACTTGAGACATTTTTGCTATGATTCCCACCTCTCCAGAAGCGGAGAAGGTGAGGCCTGATGGATCCTGATTAGGGATGGTCCGAACCTGCCGAGGTTTGGGTTCGCACAAACCCGGACTCTCTGTAATGATTCCCGCTGTATTAAACCTCCGTGGAGAGGGTGGATAAAGCGAGAAGACCGCCTGGAAAACTTGTATACAGCCTATGGCTGTGGCTGTATCCCGGTTTTCCAGGCAGTCCTCCCGCTGTATCTACCCTGTGGTGTATCAGTCCCACACCAGTCACTAGCTTAGAGGAAAGGGACCTCCTATAAATGACATAACCATTAATCTTCCAGGCATATCCCAAGCCACCATTTATGCCAAACATGGCGGCATACAGTCTGGATGATATCTAATACAGCCTGGTTGCTCTGGGCATAGTGCCGTGATTTTGACGTATCCCCAATCATAAATGCTGAGTTTGGTAGCTCCAACTATGAATTATGTTTTTCCTTTTGATGTAATTTCACCTTGAACTCTCACTGTTCTACTTTAATCAGGTCCTAGTTAGGTCAGGAGTGTGAGTGAGGGTGAGAGATGGGACTCCTTGTGTCGGACTCCTCCATGTAGGTGCGAGTATTATCTGTGGTGTCACAGGAGAGGAGCTGTATTTAAAGATTTGGGGGTCGGGTTTAACACATCCCTATATATACATACACTATATTTTCTATGGGTATATGTTTAATTGTTTATATGCTCCGCCTACTCTAATGATTGGATGTGTATTCCCTCTGGTGATTGGGTTATTGTGATATAAAATGGCGTCTTACATAACATGTTCTTAGGCTTGAGATGGAGAGCCGAAACGTTGTAAACTGGGCCAATAAAGAGATGGCACTTTGAGGCGTTGCTGTCCTTCCTTGCTCTCTCTGGATAAATAATACTATCAGATCCTTGACCGGTCACCTCTTATATCCACCTAATAAAGACAGTAGTGGAGACACCAATAACCTATGTCCCCCATCAAGCTTGTGACGTTGCAGGTGGGAGACATGGACGTCTCTGTTAGATGGTATACATTTGTATATTTTGGGCAGTTACTGTAATAGTTTAGTTTCCGTAATTCATTGGACGATACTGGGGCCCAATGGATTCATAGGAACTCATAGAAAAGGAAAAGTATGGAGCACGTTACGAATTTGCGTGTCATCCTTGTGCAGAGGCCCCACTATCCCATCTCCCCCCACAGAGAAAGCTTGCAGGGCTGGGCAGACATTGGGTTTGTTAATCAAACTTTTGTTGCTACAAGTTGTTAGTGCAGCCCAGAGCCTGTGCAGAACTCTCCCCCACCCCCACCCCCCCAACAGCCTGTGCAGAACTCTCCCCCATCCCCCCCCAGAGCCTGTGCAGAATTCTCCCCCCCCAGAGCCTGTGCAGAACTCTCCCCCATCCCCCCCCAGAGCCTGTGCAGAACTCTCCCCCCCCAGAGCCTGTGCAGAACTCTCCCCCCCCCAGAGCCTGTGCAGAACTCTCCCCCCCCCAGAGCCTGTGCAGAACTCTCCCCCCCCCCAGAGCCTGTGCAGAACTCTCCCCCCCAGAGCCTGTGCAGAACTCTCCCCCCCAGAGCCTGTGCAGAACTCTCCCCCCCAGAGCCTGTGCAGAACTCTCCCCCCCCCCAGAGCCTGTGCAGAACTCTCCCCCCCCCCAGAGCCTGTGCAGAACTCTCCCCCACCCCCATCCCCCCCACAGCCTGAGCAGAGCTCTCCCCATCCCCCCCCCAGAGCCTGTGCAGAACTCTCCCCCATCCCCCCAGAGCCTGTGCAGAACTCTCCCCCACCCCCATCCCCCCCCACAGCCTGAGCAGAGCTCTACCCATCCCCCCCCAGAGCCTGAGCAGAGCTCTCCCCCATCCCCCCAGAGCCTGTGCAGAACTCTCCCCCACCCCCCTAGAGCCTGTGCAGAACTCTCCCCCACCCCCATCCCCCTCCACAGCCTGAGCAGAGCTCTACCCATCCCCCCCAGAGCCTGAGCAGAGCTCTCCCCCATCCCCCCCCAGAGCCTGAGCAGAGCTCTCCCCCATCCCCCCCAGAGCCTGTGCAGAACTCTTCCCCATCCCCCCAGAGCCTGTGCAGAACTCTTCCCCATCCCCCCAGAGCCTGTGCAGAACTCTTCCCCATCCCCCCCAGAGCCTGTGCAGAACTCTCCCCCACCCCCATCCCCCCCACAGCCTGAGCAGAGCTCTCCCCATCCCCCCCCAGAGCCTGTGCAGAACTCTCCCCCATCCCCCCAGAGCCTGTGCAGAACTCTCCCCCACCCCCACCCCCCCCCACAGCCTGAGCAGAGCTCTACCCATCCCCCCCCAGAGCCTGAGCAGAGCTCTCCCCCATCCCCCCAGAGCCTGTGCAGAACTCTCCCCCACCCCCCTAGAGCCTGTGCAGAACTCTCCCCCACCCCCATCCCCCTCCACAGCCTGAGCAGAGCTCTACCCATCCCCCCCAGAGCCTGAGCAGAGCTCTCCCCCATCCCCCCCCAGAGCCTGAGCAGAGCTCTCCCCCATCCCCCCCAGAGCCTGTGCAGAACTCTTCCCCATCCCCCCAGAGCCTGTGCAGAACTCTTCCCCATCCCCCCAGAGCCTGTGCAGAACTCTTCCCCATCCCCCCCAGAGCCTGTGCAGAACTCTCCCCCACCCCCATCCCCCCCACAGCCTGAGCAGAGCTCTCCCCATCCCCCCCAGAGCCTGAGCAGAGCTCTCCCCCATCCCCCCCCCAGAGCCTGTGCAGAACTCTTCCCCATCCCCCCAGAGCCTGTGCAGAACTCTTCCCCATTCCCCCCAGAGCCTGTGCAGAACTCTCCCCCATCCCCCCCAGAGCCTGTGCAGAACTCTCCCCCATCCCCCCAGAGCCTGTGCAGAACTCTCCCCCATCCCCCCAGAGCCTGTGCAGAACTCTCCCCCACCCCCATCCCCCTCCACAGCCTGAGCAGAGCTCTACCCATCCCCCCCCCAGAGCCTGAGCAGAGCTCTCCCCCATCCCCCCCAGAGCCTGTGCAGAACTCTCCCCCATCCCCCCCAGAGCCTGTGCAGAACTCTCCCCCATCCCCCCCAGAGCCTGTGCAGAACTCTCCCCCATTCCCCCCAGAGCCTGTGCAGAACTCTTCCCCATCCCCCCCGAGCCTGTGCAGAACTCTTCCCCATCCCCCCCCAGAGCCTGTGCAGAACTCTCCCCCATCCCCCCCAGAGCCTGTGCAGAACTCTCCCCCCATCCCCCCCCCCCCCAGAGCCTGTGCAGAACTACTGATTTAATTACCCTATCCACAAGGGCCCTGTGGATTTTTTTAATGTTTTGATATATTAGTTTTTATCATGTCTGATTAAACTACAGGAGCCTGTTCATGGTGTCTTGAGGGCTGTCTTTTTTTTTTTTTTTCTGTTATAGCTGCGGCATCTACCCTAATACTCCAGACAGCCCGCTCCGTGTTTTCAGAAATCCCACCAGAGTCCTCCTGACTGGTCGGGGACAGAAAACCTCCAATTATCTTTGTCCCCTTAGGTTGCATTCACACAGATGGAAAGAGGCGGAAATTCCGAGTGAAATCCCTGCCGCAGCCTCTGCCTTCGTGTCTCAGTGTTGCGTATAGGACGCCTCCACTGTCACATGTGAATTATAAAACCCAGATTCCCATCCCTTATGTAATACAGGTCACAGATTTAAAATATATATACAACATGGTGCAATGCAAAAAGTGGCCAATGAATTCTATATAAAGTGCACAGTGATTATTTATGATCTTGTACTTACGGTTAAGACTGAGGAGAGAGAAGAGCGCCTTTTGCCAGAAGAGCCCAGAGAGTCAGGTCTGGTAGTACGAGGGTTGAACAGCTGGGTATAGCTAAAGGCCCTATGACACAAATCGATTATTGTCCGTTTTTGGCCGATATTCGCTTGGTTAAAGGCAACAATCAGCCAACATGCGCAATGTCAGCTGATCCTTGTCTTTCAACATGTTGAAAAAAAACTAGAATGATTGTGTGTAATAGGAGGCAGAAGACCGCCGCTATCTCCTATGGGCTCCCCCCCCCCCCTTACCCACTCGCTGTTGGTGCATGTAATAACCCCCACAGTGAGCTGGGAACAAGGAGCACATGAGGGCTGATCTGACAGGTGGGCGCTCGCTTGCTCCTTCAGATCAGGCAGTGTAATAGGGTCTTAACCCCTCAAGGTTTCCCGAGTAGGTTAAGCAGGTTCTGGTGGAGTTCGTCGGCTTTATGCACTTTGCTCCACTGCATACTGTTTCTAGATAGTCCTGACTAGATCCAAAATGGTTATCAAAGGCATAGGCCAGGTTTATCCCGGTGACCGCTACCCCACTGCATACCTGTTACTGGAATTATCGGAAGATATCGGAAATCCCTTGTTCCCAACAAAGGTGCTGACCAAAAGCGTTCCTGCTGAAGTCGGTACCCTGGCCTGGCCACTCACTAGAACACTGAACAGAACCCTCCCACCAGGAACTAACTAACCTAAGTAGGGGTGACCAGGACTAACCACCTAATAGTGGGTGAGTGTGATGGGTGAAGGGGTGGGAGACACCCAAGCCAGTGATTGTATGTTGTACTGAAGTTAACCCTTTATACCTTCAGCTGTGCACAGAAATAGTGGAGAGTAAGACACCAAGGGGGGATGGTGATTTCTGCTGTCCTGTATGACAGGTATAGACACTATAACTCCATGTTTTTATAACCTGTTGTCCTTGGTTACGACCTGCCTTCTGACCATCCTCTAAGGTGGTCGCACATGCTCAGTTCAGCTGCAATCTCCTGAGCTGTCCCATTAGCACTGGCAGTTGGTCTATACTGTGCCTAATAGCAAGGGGGATTGTGGGAAAGTGTCTGCACTGCGACCCTGTGGTTGCCATGGAACAATGCAGAGAGGAAACCAGGAAGTGATCAGATCCAGGTGTGAGTTATTTTATTTATATGTGATGAGGTACACAGGTTTATGTGTATATGGCGATGTATGATGGGAGTGGTAGACGGTAATAAATGTAACCTGTACATTGTATATTATACCACATGTATTACTAATGAGTATTCATCCTCTGTACCTGTACACTAGATTGTGAGCTCCTGGGGACAGACACCTGTGTATAATGTGCTATATGGGACTTCTGTTGTAATATTTGTGACTTTACATATTTGTGATGTCATCCTCTGTTACTCATATGTGACGCCGCCATGTTCAGAGAGGCCTCAATAAAATATAAAGATATATCAAGTCGTGTGTGTGTATATATAGCGCTCATTGTGACGGGTACACTGTAATGTCGGACACTAAGAACTGATAGACACCATGCTGATCTGGTCTGGTGGAGCAGCTGTTTGTCCGAATAATAAAGAAACCAGTAATGGACTGGAAACCACCAGATCAACATGGAGATGTTTTCTGTTGATGTAATATCTTCATGTGGCCACTAGGTGTCATTGTTACTGCAGGAATCCTGATACGTCACACGTCGCTGGCTGCCATAGACAACTACATGCCAATACAATCTGCATTAGAATCCTCTACACTGCTGTATATACAGTAATTAAAGGGGTTTTTCAGGATTGGAAAAAGTTACACTCCAAAAACAGCACCACCCACTCTCTCAGGATGTGTGTGGTATTACAACTCTGCTCCATTCACTTCAGTGGAACTGTGCTACAATACTGCACGCAACCTGAGGACAGAAGGAGCACTGTTTCTGCAAGAATAATAAAGAAACCAGTAATAGACAGACTGGATTAGTCCCAGCATGGCCCGGCAGTCTGTAGCTAGAGAGGCATGCTGTGGGGACCTCCGCACTGACATTGTGTATAGTGTAGGTGATCAGTACACGTCCACCACTAGGAGGAGCTCCACACTGACATTGTATCCAGTGCGGGTAATCTGCGCACAGACACACATTCACCACTAGGGGGAGCTCTGGACTAACATTGCTGATTACCTGCACTATACACAAACTCATATCCACCCTCAGGGGGAACCGGACTGACATTGTATATAGGGCAGGTAATCCACATGGGGTCACATCCACCACTAGGAGGCACTCTGCACTAACACTGTATACCGCAGGTAATCCGCACACACATCTACCACTAGGGGGGAGCTCTGGACTGACATTGTGTATAGCACTGATAGCAACCTCTAGGGGAGCTCCAGACTGACATTGTGTATAGCACTGATAGCAACCTCTAGGGGGAGCTCCAGACTGACATTGTGTATACAGGGGCGGTCTTGGCATTTCTGGGGCCCCAAGCGAAGTTATGTCTGGGCCCCCCCCCCTCGACACGCGTTCCAAAACAATAGACCGCTGTGTGTTGCCCCCAGTAGTATATACCCCTTGTGCTCTACCGCCAGTAATATATGCTCCTTTGTGTGCTGCCCCCAGTAGTATATACCCCTTGTTTGCTTCCCCCAGTAGTATATAGACCCCTGTGTGTTGCCCCAGTTATATATAGCCCCCCCGTGTGCTCCCCCAGAAGTATATAGACCTCCTGTGTGCTGCTCCAGTTGTATATAGACCCCCTGTGTGCTGCCCCCAGTTGTATATACCCCCTGTGTGCTGCCCCCAGTTGTATATACCCCCTGTGTGCTCCCCCACTAGTATATAGGCCCCCTGTGTGCTCCCTCAGGGGTATTTAGCCCCCCCTGTGTGCTCCCCCACTTGGATATAGACCTCCTGTGTGCTCCCCCACTTGGATATAGACCCCTGTGTGCTCCTCCAGTAGTATATAAACCCCTTGTGTGGTTCCCCCAGTAGTATATAGACCCTCTGTGTGCCCTACCAGTATTATATAGACCCCTTGCGTGCTGCCCCAGTAGTATACAGACCCCTGTGTGCTCCCCCAGTTGTATATAGACCACCTGTGTGCCTCACAAGTAGTATATAGACCCCCTGTATGTTCCCCCAGTAGTATATAGACCCCCTGTGTGCCCCACCAGTAGTATATAGACCCCTGTGTGCTCCCCCAGTAGTATATAGCCCCCCTGTGTGCTCCCCCACTTGGATATAGAACACCTGTGTGCCTCACAAGTAGTATATAGACCCCTTGTATGTTCCCCCAGTAGTATATAGACCCCTTGTATGTTCCCCCAGTAGTATATAGACCCCCTGTGTGCCCCACCAGTAGTCTATAGCCCCCCTCTGTGCTCCCCCAGTTATATATAGCCCCCTGTATCTTCCCCGTTATATGTGCTCCCCCCATTTATATAGACCCCCGCTGTGTGCTCCCCCAGTTACACAGGCCCCTGTGTGCTCCCCCTCCCATATAGTATATAACACAATAAAACAAACACTTATACTCACCTGGGTCCGGGCGTCTCCTCTTTTCTTCACTCTTGTGGCCCCAGGAAGGGTTTTCCCTGCGATCACAAGAGGCCGCGCTCCCCTTGTCCTGGCGCCGATGCTCCAGTGATGTCACTGGAGCGCCGGCAGCACAAGGACAAAGCTGCCACTTGTGACCGGAGGGAAAACCCTTCCTGCGGCCACAAGAGTGACTGACAGGAAGGGAGCCAATGTCTCCCGCCCTGTCAGTGCTGCTGCATGTAACTATGAGCGCTCATTACGAGTGCTCATAGTTACAGTTCAGATGGCAGCAGCGAGCGGGGCAGCGGCCCTGTCCAGCGGTCTTGAGCACAAGAGCGGGCGTGGGGGCCCCCCTGGATGTTGGGGGCCCCAAGCGATCGCTTGGGGTGCTTGGTGCCGAAGACCGCCACTGTATGTATAGCACTGATAGCCACCTCTAGGGGGAGCTCCAGACTGCCATTGTGTATAGCACTGATAGCCACCTCTAGGGGGAGCTCCGGACTGACATTGTGTATAGCACCGATAGCCACCTCTAGGGGGAGCTCCGGACGGACATTGTGTATAGCACCGATAGCCACCACTAGGGGGTGCTCTGGGCTGACATTGTGTATAGCACCGATAGCCACCACTAGGGGGCGCTCTGGGCTGACATTGTGTATAGCACCGATAGCCACCACTAGGGGGTGCTCTGGGCTGACATTGTGTATAGCACCAATAGCCACCACTAGGGGGAGCTCCGGACTGACACTGTATAGCACCGATAGCCACCACTAGGGGGTGCTTTGGGCTGACATTGTATAGCACCGATAGCCACCACTAGGGGGAGCTCCGGACTGACACTGTATAGCACTGATAGCCACCACTAGGGGGAGCTCCGGACTGACACTGTATAGCACTGATAGCCACCACTAGGGAAAGCTCCGGACTGACACTGTATAGCACCAATAGCCACCACTAGGGGGTGCTTTGGGCTGACATTGTATAGCACCGATAGCCACCACTAGGGGGTGCTCTGGGCTGACATTGTGTATAGCACTGATAACCACCACTAGGGGGAGCTCCGGACTGACACTGTATAGCACCGATAGCCACCACTAGGGGGAGCTCCGGACTGACACTGTATAGCACTGATAGCCACCACTAGGGGGACCTCTGGAGCTGTGATGTCATATGGCTGTGGCTGATTCTGCTTTTCCAATCTCCTGAACGGTATATACTGAACGGTATATACTATCTGCTATACGGCTCTGTGGAGGTGAGGAGTGCACGGCTGAGGCTGCACCTTTTGGCTATGACAGGGTTACCACGTTGGGCTCTTGGGATTGTAGATTGTACGGAATTGGAGCTAATATAAGTGAATGGCCTGATCCCTGAGTCCCCCCCCCCCCCCCCCCCCCCCCCCCCGGGGACTATAGTGGTTGTCACCCAGCTGGATCCGTGTGCTGTGACACATCCTTCTGTCCCTTGGGCACTGAGGGCAGGACATGCTGAGCCATCTAGTTCAGTCTGTACCCCAGTATATGTGGACACCTGTGAGCAGCACCCTGCTCTCCTCCATTACACTGATAACCTTTAACCCTTGGTTTACCAGGCAGCGCCCGACATGACGTTACACCCTCGGTAAGCACGCCCTCTGAAAATATTTACTGACTGCTCGGTCACCTGTGAAGAGTCAGCAAATCTTAAAGGGACACGAATCCAATGTAACATATATACCCCCACTCCTGCCAGCTGGCTGCCATCTGTCCATGAGGCAGAAAACCTACAAGAGCTGCAGAGGTGGCACTCACCAATGTAAAAAAAAAAAAATGCTTCTATTCACTGACAGCAAGCAGAAATCCTTAAAGGGATAAATTAACTTTAACAAAAAATTTAATTAACAGCATAGGGGACAAGTTAGAGATTGTGGGGGTCCAAACCCCCCAGCTTCTGTGTTATGAACAGAGCTGATGGTACAGAACGAGACCCACCGCTCCATTCATTCCTATGGAGCTGCCAGTGTTCCGGCTTACTCTGCTCTTTCCAGCGGCTCCATAGGGGTGAATAGAGCTGTGGGTCTCGTGCTGTACCCGCACCTCTGTTCATAACACAGAAGCTGGGGGGTTTGGAGATCAGACCCCCTCAATCTCTAACTCGTCCCCTATCCACAGGGTAATTTTTCTTGGAATACCCCTTTTAATGGCTAATAACTCACTAATAATTCAGTGGTACAAGTAAGAATAATACATAATGAATATAAGTAGTACAAGTAAGTGTAAGATACTTTGTAATATATCTTGTCAGACAAAAATCATTTTCCCCATGTCTCTGCTCAATCCTAAACTCAAAACTCCTAAAAGTATAGTACTTATCAATGAGGGATCAGGTTGCAGTAGCATCTAAAAGCTTATGGAAAGGAGCTGAGACAGAACATGTGCCAGAGCATTTAGCAGCTGCTTCTGTCTGAATCTCCCAGTGCTGGATTCATAGCTTACACTGCTCAGTACTGCTCTATAATGTCCTTTATGCAGCAGGTTTTAGAGGAGGTGCTATAGATATGTAGGAGGAGCCAGATCCTCTGTATGTGCAGTGTATGGAGACATCATAGAGGTTACACTCCACCCGCTAGCTCAGAAATTACTGAAAATTAGAGCTGGAGTCGGTAGAGGGGGAAAAATACCAAGTTCCATAACATGTAGATCTAGTGCTGCTCCTCATGTACACAGCGGATTATCCTGAGATGACGGGAACATTCTCCATTATGCAGTGGCTCATGTCCAGTCAGATCAGTCACAATGAAGTCACCAACCTCAATACTGATGTATACGTAGCCGTCATGTAGATCACTTATCCTGGAGATGTCTAATTATTTTGTTAATGTTTTGTTAATGTTGTGTGATCCAACGTAAGGAGGTCAGTCCCATCTCACCCTGATCACCATGTCTTGTTATAGGGCATCAAGGACAAGCGCTCTGTTTGCTGGTTCTAGGAGAGTCTTCCTGAGGAGATGGTGCTCAACATCCAACCTATGGTTTATTGAAATGTATATGTGATGTGTGATAAGACATACGAGAAAGGGTTGTCCTCTCCAATCAGAAACATCAGAGAACAAACCCCTTGCAGCCATTGCTAGAAGAACACAAGGTGGTGGGGGCAGTGTTATGGTCAGGGTTGTGTTCTCTGGGCCACTCATCCTGGTGGAGGCACTCTCAGCCGATCAGGGTATAAATCCATGCCGATTGTCTCCCCTGGGGCGGATGGGATCTTCTAGCAGGACAATGTAACCTGTCACATGTATGACATTGGTTTGAAGAGCATGACCAAGACTTCTCAGTACTACCATGGCCCCTAATTCCCAAACTGAAACCAAATTCCACATCTGTGGGATCACCATGATGGTGTTGGCTCTATGGACCCTCCAGCAGCTGTGGGATCTGGATGGTGGTGGCTCTCTGAACCCTCCAGCAGCCGTGGGATCTCCTGGATGGTGATGTTTGCTTTATACACCTGAATCTGGATCATGGTGTTTGCTCTATGAACCTTCCAGCAGCTATGATCTCCTGGATGGTGGTGTTTGCTCTATGGACCTTCCAGCAGCTGTGTGATCTCATGGATGGTGGTGTTGGCTCTATGAACCCTCCAGCAGCTGTAGGATCTCCTGGATGGTGGTGTTGTCTCTATGTACCCTTCAGCAGCTGTAGAATCTCCTTGATGGTGGTGTTAGCTCTATGGACTCTCCAGCAGCTGTGGTATCTCCTGGATGGAGGTGTTGGCTCTATGGACCCTTCAGCAGCTGTGGGATCTCCTGAATGGTGGTGGTGGCTCTATGAACCCTCCAGCAGCTTTGGGATGTCCTGGATGGTGGTGTTTGCTCTATGGACCCTTCAGCAGCTGTGGGATCTCCTGGATGGTGATGTTGGCTCTATGGACCCTCCAGCAGCTGTGGGACCACTTGGATGGTGGTGTTGACTCTATGGACCCTCCAGCAGCTGTGGTATCTCCTGGATGGTGGTGTTGGCTCTATGGACCCTCCAGCAGCTGTGGTATCTCATGGATGGTGGTGTTGGCTCTATGGACCCTCCACCAGCTGTGGGATCTCCTGGGTGGTGGTGTTGACTCTATGGACCCTCCAGCAGCTATGCGATCTCCTGGATGGTGGTGGTGGCTCTATGTACCCTTCAGCAGCTGAGGAATATCCTGGATGGTGGTGTTGTCTCTATGTACCCTTCAGCAGCTGTAGGATCTCCTGGATGGTGGTGTTGGCTCTATGGACCCTTCAGCAGCTGTAGGATCTCCTGGATGGTGGTGTTGGCTCTATGGACCCTTCAGCAGCTGTGGTATCTCCTGGATGGTGGTGTTGGCTCTATGGACCCTTCAGCAGCTGTGGGATCTCCTGGATGATGGTGTTGGCTCTATGGACGCTGTGGATGCAGTCAGTTTGGCTCCAGATACCAGGACCTTTTTATAGAGTCACTCTCAACCCGTCTAGCTGCTGACCGACTGCACACACCATATACTTTGGATATTATATAACGATTATCTCCACTCCAATGCTCCTTGTTGATGGACAATTGCCACTATGGAGTCTTATTCCACGGGTAAGGGTCGTATTCCACGGGCTGAGCAGCGATGTAAATGAGCGCCGATCTGCTAGATCACCGCTTGTTTACTAGGCCTATTCCATGGCCCCAATGATCGTTACCGATGTCCTTGCAGCCCTTGTTTCATACATTACCTGTCCGGGCTGCAGGTCTTCTTCTCCTGGTCCCGTGTGGCAGCATCGGCTTTGGAGCAGAGCTGTCTGAACTGACAGACCGCTCAGCCAATCACTGGCCGCTGCGTTTCCGGCCAGTGATTGGCTGAGTGGTCTGTAAGGTCAGACAGCCCCGCTCCGAAGCCGCCGAGCGGGACCGGGAGAAGAAAACCTGCAGCTCGGACAGGTAATGTATGGTTCTGCTGAAATCGTCGGTAACGCCGCCACCGTAGCGATGCACTGGTGACGAACAAAGATTTTAGGTCTGAACCTAAATGAATGATCAGCAAATGACACGATCATCGGCTGATCGTTCTCTCTATTCCATGGAGCGAAAATCCGATTTGGCAGAAAATCTCTTCTGTGGAATAGGACCCTTTCACTCAAAGGTCATTATCAAGGATGAGGTTGGCTCCTAACTGGGGGCACTGTCATGTCCGAACAGGAAAGGGGCAGAACCCAAACTGTTCCCACAATGCTGGAAGCGACTATTGTCCACAATGTCCTTGGTTTCTTACATCCAGTGAAGCAGGTAATATAATGTATACAACTCCAGAAAAGCAGCCCCAGACCATTCTCCCCCCTCCTCTACGCGTGTACATTCTCCGGGGAGGTGGTCATCCCCACAGAACATGTCTCCACTGCTCCATCTCCACATTCCAGAGACTTCAAGGCACTTTACACCACGCCAGCTGATGCTTGATATTGTACCACCAAGGGGATGTACTCTGAGTATTATAACCATCATCTCTGTCATGCCTCTGGATGTAGCGTATGAGAAGCAAAAGAGAACCGGTGAATGCTATGAAGGTGATCGGGTTATGGGAGAAAGTTCTGGCTTGTGGTGATGGTGGCCTCATCTAGGTGTATACACTAGTTACAGCTTATCTGTAGATTTTGCTGCTCAGATCCTTCTGTCTCTTCATGTGATCCCAGACAGACTGAATGATGTGAGATCGGGGCTTAGTGCCGCCATACCATCACCTCCATCGATCCTTGTTAATCTTTACATTGTATATCGTTCTCTGAGACGTTTGCTGGATGTCCAGGGTGGTTGTTCTACTGTAGAAGCCATGGAGCCAGATGCCTCCTTGGTAGTATTTTGTGATAGATATGTATTCGTCTCTCAGCACCGAGAACATTAGTCCTGACAACTGGAGCATGCTGGATTTCGATTGTTTGTCATGTCAATATTGATGACTGAAGATGTTGGATGCACCCCTAGGGAGTCTGGTAAAACGTGGATAGTCAGGGAGTCCCGGAAAACATGCATGAAGCCCATGGCCTGTGACTATCCATGTTTTCTAGGACTCCCTAGGGCTGCATGCAATGTCTTTAGCAACCAGTACTCAAGTGCCGCATGATCGGACTCCAGCGTGCTCCAGTTGTGTTTATCTCTAGTCCCAACCAAATCCCCAGCTCCACCTGTAAGGAGCCTTTACCCGTTCCCTACAGACATCGGTATTGTGCCACTCTCTAGCCCTTCGGGAGACTATCTGCTTCTGTTACAGCTTAATGTTTACATTGTGACTCCGCAGTCCTGAGCACTGGCCGCCATTTTTTCTGCACAGTTGAGTCTCTTGGCCTTGTTCCCATCGAGGATGGGGGGGGGGGGGTTACTGTATACCATAGCTTTTTCACTCTTTTGTATAAAGATCACGTCTGTCCCAATGATGTACCCGTGTCGTTCTGCCAGTCATGGGCTGCTGGCACTGCTGGGCATCTTCTGACTGGATGGTAAGCATGACATGTCCTTGGTCTTTTGCCTTGACCAACCACAGTGCCTACGATCCTCAACATTGCCCGTTTCCTTGTGCTTCTTCATGAGAGCTTTAACAACACATCCTAGAACTTTCTGCTGGGAAATCTTTGCCAGGCAGAGACTTTTCTGATCCAGTATAATCCCCTTGGGTCTTGTTCTGCGCTCAGTCTTGGCATGGTGTATGGCCTGCGAGATGACACAGCCTTCTACAACTTCACCTTTGTACCAGAAGTGGAGATTCACTATAAGATCATGGTTAAAACTACACAGACCCCTTTAAGGAATCCTAGAGAGCTGTTCCTGTCCCCGGCCTGACCTCATGGACCCCCAGGAGTCTTTTTCCATCTCCATACCAGTACAGCACGGCTTGGGTTCTGGATTAGGTGCTGGATAATGTTCTAGAGGTTCCACAGTCAATAATAATGAACTTCATCCACTGTCCGCAGAACATTATTGACTCTGGGATGAGATCACCTGCAGAGCATGCCAAGTACACCCAGCACACAATGTCCAGTCACCGCTGTGTCAATTCTGTACCAGGAAACCAAGTTTAGAAAATCCCTCTCACCGTACGGGACACAATGGACGGACGGGTGGGGTATGTACCATGGATATCTCACATTTACTCGCTTATTGATAACTGATGGACAGATGCCTGTAACATACCTGCAGGAAGTGGTGGATTCTCTCCAGTCTTCCAGTACTTATCAGCTGCTGTATGTCCTGCAGGAAGTGGTGTATTCTTTCCAGTCTAACACAGTGCTCCCTGCTGCCACCTCTGTCCATGTCAGGAACTGTCCAGAGCAGGAGAGGTTTTCTATGGGGATTTGCTGCTGCTCTGGACAGTTCCTGACATAGATAGAGGTGGCAGCAGTAAGCACTTCCTGCAGGACATAAAGCAATAAATAGAAATAAATTACAAATCTCTAGCACAAGTTGATTTAAAAGATTTTTTTTTTTGTGAACACCCCCTTTTAGATGTTCAGTTTCCCTGCAGCGCCACCACAGGAGAAACTTACACGGTGACCATTCACATCAATCAGTCGTAGCGCTCCATTCTGTCTAAAAGTAGCCATACGTTAACAACAGCTGTTGGGTGAATGAACATGTACTTGGGCTCTGTGTGTGAAACACTGACCTCAAAGGGGTAATTCAGACTTAGAAAAATGAATACCCCCTTAACTAAAATGGGTCCATAGTGGACAACAACTCTACATCCAACTCTCCCCCTTTTAACCAAGGAAAAATCCAAGCTACGCAGTCAGTGCTCCCAGGAAAGCATTAACTTTGCAGCTTCTCCTCTTCTCGTCTTAAAATAACTCAGTCTGTAACGAAAAAGTAAATTTTAATCCAATATGATGACCTCATTAATGATTAATAAGTCGGGGAAGAGATAAGGAGGTGCACGCAGAGAGCAGCTACTTCACATAGTTCAGATAAGAGGCAAAGGAAGGTGAGCCGAGACCTGAAGCTGAAGGAGAACCTACGAGGACTTTGATGGGGAAAAAAGACCATTTTCAGTGACTAAGTTAAGGATTATTGACCAAAACATGAGCCTATCTCAGAAGATCTCCTCCATCCTTCGACTCCAGGGACCGGCGTCATCCCATCTTCATCTTCTCAATGAAAGCCAACCTCTCCAGACCTGGCAACTCTCCAGCCAAGTGGAGCTCACCGGAGCTCGAAATGTTGGTTCGGACGGACTGAATGATCTGTTCCAGGAAAGAATCAGTAGCCTAGGAGGAAAAGAGAGTGTCCTGCTGGTGGGGGAGGCCGGATACAGCCCAGAAGATGAAGTCGGCAGCCATGGTATGTTGGAAGAATTGTCTTCTGCTCTCTTTCAGTCGCCTAATTTTTGTAAAGCCAACAAGAACACCATGGATGGAGCTAACAATCCTGTGACTTGTATCATCTCAAGGTCTCCATCCAAATCGAGAGGGCTGGAATTTCCTATTGTCCTGGTAGTGTTTCGGGTAAGACTTATAATGGATTCTACTAACTTGATTAAAGAGATCTTAAGGGATATCAAGTTGAGGACAAAACAGTTCAGATCGGCCATTGTGGGACTTGTTTATTCTTGGGAAACGTTCAAGGATGAGGAAAAGATGGAATCCAAGGAAAGACTGAGAAACTTGATGGATCAGGTCTTTAAGGACCAACCATGGGGGGTCTCCTGCTACAACAGTGCTGATCCGAAGTCTATTCTGGAGGTAAAGAGGATAATCACTGACACCATGGGAGCGACCAGACCAGGTAGGTACATTGGATCTTGGAATCGGGAAGGATAAGTAATATATGGACACAATAATTGTAGATGTAGGCTGGAGAATGGAAGACATGGGCTTTAAAGGGGTTTTCAGATTTAACCTTAGCTGTCCCCTATTCTGTGGATAAGTATGAGGTCACCGGTGGCTTGACCTCTGTGCATCCCATAAATTTCTAGATTGGCGCCCCAGCTCCTTTGTTTTGAATGGAGCCATGGGTTGGTTTGTGATCTACAGGCTCATTCATTCTCTATGGGGCCACCAGAAAGAGCAGAGTACAGCACTTGACGTTTTCTAGCAACTCTATAGAGAATAAATGGGGGTGTGGGTCGCGCACCAACCCGTGGCTCCATTCAAGACTAAGGAGCCAGAAGGCCGATCTAGACCCACCAATCCCCACGGATCCATTCAAAACAAATGAGCCATACATCTAGAGATCTCCGGGGGAAGGAGAGGGATACAATCTCATACTTGTCCATCATTATTTGTAATATGACCTCAATAATGGAAGTTGTGTAAACTTTTTTTACCCAATTTTACTAAATTTTGTCCAGGTTTATGCAGATGATTCTATTACAAACTATTGGCCCCCGATTGTCCCTACCAATGGGTTAGGTGGTCTTGTTCCCCTATTTGTATGATTCCCCAGTAGGAGCTGTTCCAGCCCTTGCTGTTGCTTCCCGCCCTTCCACCACACTCATTCCTCCTCTTCTCTTATCACATTGCGCTGTGTAATCACGGAGGAGAGCGCGATAAGACGCAGCTGCTGCCAAGACCTATTTATTTTAAGATACCCTGGAAAGTTACCCATGATCTAACCCTATCTCTCTTCCTGGAGGGGTCTTACACTTTAGGGGTCTTAGGGTCCTATTACACAGGGCGATTTTTAACGACTAACCATAAATGATCACAAACGTGATGGCTTATCGTTAAACTGAAATCGTTAAGGATATTACACAGAACGATGGTCGTTAGTTACCGATCGTTATTGCGATCGTTATTATAATCGTTTACTCCATCTGATCCCAGCAAAACAAATGAACAATGTGAAATTACACTGAACGATTAGTGAAAAAATGCGGAACCTGAGCGAACAAATGTGGAATTACACCAAACGATTAACGATTTTAGGTTCAGATCTAAATCAACGATCAATGACACATGAACGGTTTTTCGATCGTTGCCTGCAATTACACAGAGCAACTATCGTTTAAATTTGAATGATATAACGATTTTTCACACGATAATCGTCCCGTGTAATAGGGCCCTTACACATTAGGGAGCTTCTCCCCTGTCCTCAATAAACACACATGCACACCTGGCCAACCATGCGTGTATATGAGAGAATGGAGAGCCGAACATGCCTATTTGGCCTACAGCTACTCCCTGTGGTTGACTTTGCGAGTCCTGGTCAGTTTTGGACCATTAGGATGTTTTATTCTTCTTCTAATTACTATGTCTAGGGTTTCCCAGTCTTCTGGCCTGAGTGTTGGTCATTAGAAATGAGCGCAAGTTGAGCATGCTAGAGTCCGATCATTTTGCATGGTGGTTGAAGAAGTTAGATGCTGCCCTAGGGAGTCCTGGAAAACATGGGCACAGCCATAGGCCATAACATGTTTCCCAGGACTCCCTAGTATTGCATCCAACTTCTTCAGCCACCGGTATTCAAATGCTGAGCTATCCGACTCCAGCATGCTCATCTCTTTTGGTCATTTAGGCTTCATACAAAAGAATCGGTGGTGTTTAGGCCAAATACTAAGGTCCAGTATGGCAGCACATGTTCTACTCAGTATAATGATTCCATAGGCCCTCTGTGTGTCTTCGAAAGGTTGTCTGTTCATCACTAGAAGCATTGCTACATGACATCAGATGGAACCTAACAGTCATAGGAGAACCATCTCCATATGATATTGGGGAAAGATAAGGTATGATGTCGTATTATGGAGGAACAACACCCATCTGTAATACAACCAAGTACATAGATGTCGTATTATGGAGGAACAACACCCATCTGTAATACAACCAAGTACAAAAACCCACTGTGGTGACAAAAGTCCCAAAAAGACTTCCATAGTCATCAGTAGTTAATAACAGGGATGGTTTTAGGGGTGTTAAGCCTCGTACTTGCTCATGGCCCCCTAGAGAAACCGTGAAGATGGCAACCCAGAGGGCAAACAAAAGAAGCTTAGAATTAGGCAATGTTTCGAACTGAATTATAGTATTATGTGTGGCTTATGGCGGTATTATTTGGATGCTGCCTATTTGGTAACTATATAGTGGTATTATGCATGGTGCAATTATCTTACTACCATACTACCATATGTTGGTTGAGATCGGGAAGACCCTTGCTATATTGCCTATGGCCCCTTTTCTAGTTCTACCAAAAATTTCCATTACTAATAGAATTTCAATACTTTTTGTAAACATGTTTTCCAGAAGGATATCAGCAACTAGAAGATGACAGCCTTCAGCTGGAGAGATCATTTCGGGAACTGGTTGCCCAGTTGGGAGGTAAAGAAAGGTTTCTCCTCCTTGGAAATATCTGTCCCTCAGCCCGTAATGCTGAAAAAACTCGGGTTTTCAGAGAGATTATTAAAGCCCTCTTTGGTGATGACCAGTATAGAATGGACACCCATGAAGAGGAGGACAACACTGTGACACCAGGGAACCAAAAGAAGTCATCTAAAGAGTGTATACAGCTCCCCAAACCAAGATCCTTCCCTTACCCTCTCATCTTGGTGGTCTTTCGCTCGACCTTCCTCAAGGAGGAGGACAATATGGCTCAGGTCAAAGAGATACTTGTTGACATCAAAACGAGGTTGACGATGTGCTCCACCCAAGTGATCGGGGTGATCTGTAGTGAGGAACCTCTGGAAAGAACCAAGGAGCAGAGGTACCAGATCCTGCTGCAGAAGATCCTATACCAGACGTTCAGTTGTCCATCCGCGGTCTGCAGTTTTGTAAGGACAAACGTGAAATCGGTGGACGGGGTGAAGAGATGTGTGTGCAGTGTCTTGAAAACGTCATAGGACTTATGCAAATGTTTCTTATACAGCAAAACCTTCCTGCAAGGACACTAGTTTGAGAAGACTTAAAACTGGTCAAAGTGAAGATCTTAAAGTCCTAAATCTTTAGCTTCAGCTGTCCAGACATGATGGGAGTTGTAGTTCTGCAACAGCTAGAGAGCCAAGGTTCCCTCCCCCTGCAATAGGGATGTGTATGCAGTGAGCTCCCCCTAGTGGTGGCTCTGGAGAGCTGCTCTGCCATTAAGCTGGTGACACTAATAGTCCATGGCCGTCATGGTTGAGTAGATTTTCCTGATTCAGCGCTGGCTGCCCCGGTAATGTTAGGTACAATGATGACCTCAGCGTTATACAAGGAAGCAACCTCGTGATCCGCAGTCACTTCAGTGTAGAGAGGAGGAGGGATTCTCCATGTAATGTGCAGCCAAAGTATATAAAGGCTCCTTATATCCTGGCCCGGCTTCACCTCCATCACATAGTCAGATCCTATGACCCAGCAATGACCACCACTCCCTATACTGAGAGGCATGCTATAGTCACATGACTGTGGGCCGTTATGTGGCCGTATCCTGGCAGGGAGATTGTTCTTCATGTAGAGAGAGCGAGGAGGACTCTGCTGGATGGGGTCTGTAGGAATTTGGCTGATCGGCCTCCATAGAGGCAGACGGGGCCTCCGCTCTCTGGTTTCGTACACTGGGGAAAATAGGAATCCAAGCATAACCCATGAGATGTATATAGAGGTATAAGGAGCCATTGTAACCTCTCTGAGCCTCCTCCGCTATGAGGCTCCATACACAACCAGCGGGGAGGACACCGGCTCTGAGTGTTGTGCATGTGAAGGGCGGGGGGCACATACTTATGGGGGTGTCACATTCCTCCATCCGCGGGGCAATCAGGTCTCCTGTATGGGGGGACCCTGTGTACTAACGTAAATCCCATTATCTATGTATGCGGATAATTGGGGTACGGGATAGTGACAGGCTGATACTTGGGGTACAGCATAGTGACACTTGGGGAACAGGATAATGACGCTGACACTTGGGGTACAGGATGGTGACACTTGGGGTACGGGATAGTGACAGGCTGATACTTGGGGTACAGGATAATGACACGCTAACACTTGGGGTACAGGATAGTGACACGCTGACACTTGGGGTTCTGGATAGTGTGTCACTATCCTGTACCCCAAGTGTCACTATCCAGAACCCCAAGTGTCAGTGTGTCACTATCCTGTACCCCAAGTGTCACTGACACTTGGGGTACAGGATAGTGACACTTGGGGTACAGGATGGTGACACTTGGGGTACGGGATAGTGACAGGCTGATACTTGGGGTACAGGATAGTGACACTTGGGGTACAGGATAGTGACAGGCTGATACTTGGGGTACAGGATAGTGACACTTGGGGTACAGGATAATGGTACGTGACACTTGGGGTACAGGATAATACGCTGGCTTTCGATATATTGCTCTCTCTGTTCTCAGGGGTAATAACCATGGCCATGGCGGCGGCTGCTGCTGTGGAGGTGTCGGTGACGTTATCGGGGGCTCGGGATGTGCGGTCGGAGCCTCCAGAACGGCAGATATTTATAAGGAGGATTATAACATTCCGTCTGGTAATAATATCTGCAGGACATAGAAGGAGGCGTCCGGGAGGAGCTGCCATATAAGAGAGAAGACAGGGATAGCGGGTGCTCTATAAAGCTGTTGCTGAGGAGCCGCTACCTTACCAGGAGCGTCCGCTGGGATTTATAGATATGTCCTTTATCATGGTCCACCAGGGCCGTCTTAAAGGAGAAGTCCGGCAATTTCTAAAAGCTGGCAGGGGGCAAATTGATTCCAAATAGGCACTCACCTGTCCCTGTGTCCGCGGTGAGCGGCTGGAGCGGCCTCAGGACCCACCGGACGTCATTTCCCCCAAGTTGTGATGATGTGGACACCCTGGAGATCCCAGAGCCTGGTCCCGAGGCCGCCCCAGCCGCTCTCTGTGGGCACGGAGAGAGGTGAGTGCCTATTTGTAATCAATTTCCCCCTCAGACTTTCCCTATAACAACATTATGGGCCCCTGGGCAGGGCTATTAAGATGCAGCGCCCCATGGAAGAACAGAAAGCTAATCGCTCCCTGCTTTGTGCCTCTTGTCAGCACCACACATAGGCCGCCACATGGCACATAGGCCGCCACAAGTTACATAGACCGCCACATGGCACACAGACCGCCACATGGTCCATAGACCGCCACATGGTCCATAGACTGCCACATGGTCCATAGGCCGCCACATGGCACATAGACTGCCACAAGGCACATAGGCCGCCACAAGTTACATAGACCGCCACATGGTCCATAGACTGCCACATGGTCCATAGACCGCCACAAGTTACATAGACCGCCACATGGCACACAGACCCCACATGGTCCATAGACCGCTACATGGCAAATAGGCCGCCACAAGGCACATAGACCACCAAAGGGCACACAGACCCCACATGGTCCATAGACCGCCACAAGGCACATAGGCCGCCACAAGTTACATAGACCACCACATGGCACATAGGACACTACATGGCACACAGGCCGCCACATGGCACATAGGCCACCACAAGGCACATAGGACACTACATGGCACACAGACCACCACAAGGCACATAGGACACTACATGGCACACAGACCACCACAAGTTACATAGACCACCACATGGCACATAGGTTACCACAAGGCACACAGACCGCCACAGGGCACATAGACCACCACAGGGCACACAGACCGCCACAAGGCACATAGGACACTACATGGCACACAGACCACCACAAGGCACATAGGACGCCACATGGCACACAGACCGCCACAAGGCACATAGGACGCCACAAGGCACACAGACCACCACAAGGCACACAGACCGCCACAAGGCACACAGACCGCTACAAGGCACATAGACCACCACAGGGCACACAGACCGCCACAAGGCACATAGGACGCCACATGGCACACAGACCGCCACAAGGCACACAGACCGCCACAGGGCACACAGACCGCCACAGGGCACATTGGACGCCACATGGCACACAGACCGCCACAAGGCACACAGACCGCCACAAGGCACACAGACCGCCACAAGGCACACAGATTGCCACATGGCACACAGACCGCCACATGGCACACAGACTGCCACATGGCACATAGACCGCCACATGGCACATAGACCGCCACATGGCACATGACACTACACGACCACATACATTGCTCACTGACTGAATGACACGCAGCCCCCTCATTTCAGCGGTGGTAACAGGCAGAGCCACGGCCTCCCACTGCTGATCAGCTGCTGAGGAGTCCCGTCACCGGACTGAGGGGGCCGTGTGTCATTCAGTCACTGTGATCAATGTATGTGGTTGTGTGGAGGTCTATGCACCATGTGGCGGGCTATGTATGGTGCTGACATCGGTCAGTGTGACAATTATCAGCCTCCTCAGCAGCTGAGTAGCAGCCAGGGGAGGTTATGTATATACTCTAAGCCATGTATATACCCGAACCCTAAGAGTCACCACCAGTGGGTCAGTCGGCCATTGGGTTGTCAATGCTACGGCTCCCACGTATGACAGCAGTCCGGACCCCTCATATTAGTCTCCCAGAATCCCTCTGCACTGTATGTGACGCTGGACACCCGGCTGTAACCGGCGGGGAGGGAAAAAATACAAAAAAGTCTGAATCTGAGCAGACTCTGGAGCGGTCCACACGGAGTTAATGTGAGGGGGGGAGGCGTAGGGGCGGAGGAGACAGGACTTGGCTCACCGATCTGTTTATACCAGAGACAAGACAGGAGGATGCTGGACAGGACACCGCCACCGCCGCCGCTCTAGGAAAACTTTACTCATCGCCATAAAAACATCCAGGAATATAAATCCAAATTCTTACATTTCCCAATAAGCATCAAACAAATAAAGAAATAAAAAATTTGGAACTTTTTTTTCATCGTCGCTCTGATTTTTTCTTTTACCTTTTAGGGGAGAGAAATATTATTATTATTATTATTATTATTATTATTATTCATAAAAAAGATGAAATGAATCGGAATTTGTTGTCACATGACTCCTCCCATCGCTCCCCCCGCAGACCTGGTATACGCCTACATCTCTACATTGTACCCTGCTCTGGGGTAGGGAGGGGGGTGTCAGTCCTTACTGCCGGGCTGGGATTCTGTTCTCTGGGTGGATATGGACACCGGCCGGCGGGGAATGGCGCACACATCACGTAGACAGAAAACAGTCCTGACGTTGTATATACACTGGGTCGGGGCTTATTTCTCTCTGTATAACTCCCCCATCACTATATACCCCCATAACTGCCCCATCACTATACCCCTCCATAACTGCCCCATCACTATACCCCTCCATAACTGGCCCATCACTATACCCCTCCATAACTGCCCCATCACTATGCCCCTCCATAACTGCCCCATCACTATACCCCTCCATAACTGCCCCATCACTATACCCCTCCATAACTGGCCCATCACTATACCCCTCCATAACTGCCCCATCACTATGCCCCTCCATAACTGCCCCATCACTATGCCTCCCCCCATAACTGCCCCATCACTATACCCCTCCATAACTGCCCCATCACTATACCCCTCCATAACTGCCCCATCACTATACCCCCCACATAACTGCCCCATCATTATACCCCCCCCATAACTGCCCCATCACTATACCCCCCACATAACTGCCCCATCATTATACCCCCCCATAACTGCCCCATCACTATACTCCTCCATAACTGCCCCATCACTATGCCTCCCCCCATAACTCCCCCATCACTATACCCCCCCCCCATAACTGCCCCATCATTATACCCCTATGCGATTTCTATGTAAGGAGATTGGCGGCCACCATGCACCCGGCTGCCGCTTATCTCCATGTAACTGTTCGGCCTCTGCTCACAATGTATAATTAGACCATAGATAAGGTAAGGGCAGAGGAGAGGACAGAGACCTTGTGCCTGTATGAAGGACAGCTGGGGGGGGGGGGGGGGAATGGGCCCATTTGGTGAGTGTTTGCGGCTGGTCACTCAGCCATGTCCCCTGGATGTCATGGACGGGGCTGCCCCACAATGACCACAGGCAGACGTGACCCACTCATGTACTGTGTGCTAAATACACCAGGAATTAACAGGTTAACAAGGTTAATGGAGAGAAAGTATGTGACCCCCTGAGCAAACAGAGTCCATTGTGAGACAGCAGAGACAGCAGGGTCTGTATCACCTCAGATAAGACATGGCTGACATCACCTGTGTATTGTATTGTATGTGAGTGTATTAGATGGGGCAGTTATCTGATGTGAGTATTAGATGGGGCAGTTATCTGATGTGCGTGTATTAGATGGGGCAGTTATCTGATGTCAGTGTATTAGATGGGGGCAGTAATCAGATGTCTGTGTATTAGATGGGGCAGTTATCTGATGTGAGTGTATTAGATGGGGCAGTTATCTGATGTGAGTGTATTAGATGGGGCAGTTATCTGATGTCAGTGTATTAGATGGGGCAGTAATCTGATGTCAGTGTATTGGATGGGGCAGTAATCTGATGTCAGTGTATTAGATGGGGCAGTTATCTGATGTCTGTGTATTAGATAGGGCAGTTATCTGATGTGTGTGTATTAGATGGGGCAGTTATCTGATGTGCGTGTATTAGATGGGGCAGTTATCTGATGTGAGTGTATTAGATGGGGCAGTTATCTGATGTGAGTGTATTAGATGGGGCAGTTATCTGATGTCTGTGTATTAGATGGGGCAGTTATCTGATGTCAGTGTATTAGATAGGGCAGTTATCTGATGTGTGTGTATTAGATGGGGCAGTTATCTGATGTGCGTGTATTAGATGGGGCAGTTATCTGATGTCTGTGTAT
Organism: Dendropsophus ebraccatus; assembly: GCF_027789765.1. Lineage (NCBI taxonomy): Eukaryota > Metazoa > Chordata > Amphibia > Anura > Hylidae > Dendropsophus > Dendropsophus ebraccatus. The sequence goes on from NC_091454.1 coordinate 223,572,345, forward strand.
TAGATGGGGCAGTTATCTGATGTCAGTGTATTAGATGGGGGGCAGTTATCTGATGTGTGTGTATTAGATGGGGCAGTTATCTGATGTGTGTGTTTTAGATGGGGCAGTTATCTGATGTGTGTGTATTAGATGGGGCAGTTATCTGATGTGTGTGTATTAGATGGGGCAGTTATCTGATGTGTGTGTATTAGATGGGGCATTCTTATGTCTCTATAATATATATGTATTAAGGGGGGGCAGTGTACTAATGTATGTGTATTTGGGGGGGGCAGTGTTCTCATGAATTATATGTTTTTTTTTGTTTGTTTGTTTTTCAGGGGGGGGGGGGGTAGTGTCCTCCTGAGTATCTGGGGGGCTGATGTATTGGGGGTTCAGCCCCCTGATGTCTCTGTATTCCGCTATGATGTGAGAAGGTCGCCTGTAATATTACATGTGTGCTGTTGTTTATATTTTACTGGTTCTTAAAGGGACAGTTCTGTGTCTGGTTGGGCAGGTATTATGTAGGGGCGTGTGTCTAGGGAGGTCGGGCTGTATGGCCCTATACATTAATGTATGGTAGGAGTTAAGGGGGCAGTGTCCTGTGTGCACAGGAGATAAGGGAGCTGAGATTAGGTAGGGAGGAGTGGCATGTGACACACATACTCGCACACTCACGTACACTCAGTCTGGAAAAGTGTGAACTGGGATAAGTGCTGTGGAGAGGAGACACTCAGGGTAAGGCTGCGCTTACACGCTGCGATTTCCTATATCATCCGGCAGATTATACTTGGCGCGTGACACAAATTTGCGTGTTACACCAACACATAGAGTGAGACATTTCTGTACAATCTGTGCACAATCTGTGTGTGTATATGGGTAAGGCAAACTGAGAGTGTGTGCATGTGTGTATGGTTGTATATAAAATCTGTGTGTATCATGCACTCACAGTCTGATAACAGATTGCATAATATGCACACACACATACACAATCTGTATTAGTGTGTGTGTGTGTGTAAGTGAGTGATACAGATTGTGAAATGATACACATATACTCAAACACACTCACATTTTATCTGTACAGTATTATATAAGGTTATGAGAGTGAGTGTGTATGGTAAAGACTGAGTTTCATGCACTTAAAATTTGAGTGTGTGTGTGTGTGTGTATATGTTGTATTGCACTTTTACAGCCTATGGTTGCTTGTGCACTCCAATTGTGAGTGCATGATTCACACACACATTCACACTCCCCTATAACCTGCGATTTACACAGTACAATGCAAAATACACACACGCAACTTGTGAGTGTTTATCGGATTGTGATTAAATGAAATGCACAGACAGAGGTGCACGCTTAGTGTATATGTGTGCAATGTGCCCTCTGAGTGCATGAGATATAGATATAAATATATAATATATCCACACAATCTGATACCGATGGCGGATGAATGATACAGATTGTTAGTCTGCACGACTGTATTACTAATACACAAAGTTTATCAAATTGTAAGTGCATGACACAAATATACACTCTGATCTTTATTTTACACATAAACACAATCTATCACATGATACGATGTGTCACACTCACACACAGTAGTGTATGTACACTCTCTTCTATCATACACATATACACAGTCTATCACGTGATACAATGTGTCAGACTCACACACAGTAGTGTATGTACACTCTTGTATCTGCCATACACATATACACTATCTTTCACATAGGATTCGAGTGTCACACACTCTCATCATCTTTATCATACACATATACACAATTACATTGGATATGTGTGTCACACACAGTAGTTTATGCACACTCTTGTATCTATTATACACAAACACAATCTATCACATAGGATACGTGTATTACACACTTGCACATAGTAGTGTATGTACACACACTCTTGTATTTATCGTACACATATGCACAATCTTTCACATAGGATAGGTGTGTCACACACTCGCACACAGTAATGTATGTACACTCTCCTGTATCTATCATACACAATCTATCACATGATAGGATGTGTCACACTCGCACACAGTAGTGTTCTTGCACACGCTCTCTTGTATCTATCATACACATATGCACAACCTATCACATAGGATACATGTGTCACACTCTTGCACACAGTAGTGTATGTGCACACGCTCTCTAGTATCTATCATACACAATCTATCACATAGGATAGGTGTGTCACACACTCGCACACAGTGATGTATGTACACTCTCCTGTATCTATCATACACAATCTATCACATAGGATAGGTGTGTCACACACTCGCACTCAGTATTGTATGTACACTCTCCTGTATCTATCATACACAATCTTTCACATAGGATACATGTGTCACACTCTCGCACACAGTAGTGTATGTGCACACGCTCTCTTGTATCTATCATACACAATCTATCACATAGGATAGGTGTGTCACACACTCGCACACAGTGATGTATGTACACTCTCCTGTATCTATCATACACAATCTATCACATGATACGATGTGTCACACTCACACACAGTAGTGTATGTACACTCTCTTCTATCATACACATATACACAGTCTATCACGTGATACAATGTGTCAGACTCACACACAGTAGTGTATGTACACTCTTGTATCTGCCATACACATATACACTATCTTTCACATAGGATTCGAGTGTCACACACTCTCATCATCTTTATCATACACATATACACAATTACATTGGATATGTGTGTCACACACAGTAGTTTATGCACACTCTTGTATCTATTATACACAAACACAATCACAATCTATCACATAGGATACGTGTATTACACACTTGCACATAGTAGTGTATGTACACACACTCTTGTATTTATCGTACACATATGCACAATCTTTCACATAGGATAGGTGTGTCACACACTCGCACACAGTAATGTATGTACACTCTCCTGTATCTATCATACACAATCTATCACATGATAGGATGTGTCACACTCGCACACAGTAGTGTTCTTGCACACACACTCTTGTATCTATCATACACATATGCACAACCTATCACATAGGATACATGTGTCACACTCTTGCACCCAGTAGTGTATGTGCACACGCTCTCTAGTATCTATCATACACAATCTATCACATAGGATAGGTGTGTCACACACTCGCACACAGTGATGTATGTACACTCTCCTGTATCTATCATACACAATCTATCACATAGGATAGGTGTGTCACACACTCGCACACAGTAGTAGTGGACACATTACACAGAGTGCTCATTGAGGGGCGGGGGGCGTGTGGGGTTACATGATGCACAAATCACTTTTTTAGGATGTTGAAAAACCAGTTTGTGTCTGTAGGCCCCTGCGGGATTGTGAGCAGCGAGGACGTGCGGACAGATCAGTGACCCCCGAGCAACTGAGGGAGGTGAGAGTGCAAGCTCCTGGGGTCAGCATAGTGACCCCCACATTATACAGGTACAGATCTGCAGAACATTACTCTGCCCCACACAGTGATATATCCTGCAGATTATTATTCCACTGAGCTCTCTACAGATCAGCAGAACATTGCACTGACTCCTCTAGGGATCCGCAGAACATTGCTCTGTACTCGCTAGAGATCTGCAGAACATTGCACTTCTCTAAAGATCTGCAGAGCATTGCCAGATTCCTCTATGGATCTGCAGAACAGTGCACTTACTCCTCTAGGGATCTGCAGAGCATTGTCCTGATTCCTCTAGGGATCTGCAGAACATTGCACTAACCTTATAGGAATCTGCAGAGTATTGCACTGACTCCTCTGGGGATCTGCAGAGCATTGTCCTGATTCAACATTGCACTGACTCCTCTGTGGGATCTGCAGAGCATTGCACTGACTCCTCTGTGGGATCTGCAGAGCACTGCACTGACTCCTCTGTGGGATCTGCAGAGCACTGCACTGACTCCTCTGTGGGATCTGCAGAGCATTGCACTGACTCCTCTGTGGGATCTGCAGAGCATTGCTATGTCCTGACATATACATGGTAATACATGTTGAGAATCTGCAGAGCATTGTCCTGATTCCTCTAGGGATCTGCAGAACATTGTACTAACCTTATAGGGATCTGCAGAGCATTGCGCTGACTCATCTTGGGATCTGCAGAGCATTGCACTGATCTTATAGGGATCAGCAAAGCATTGCACTGACTCCTCTGGGGGATATGCAGAGCATTACACTGACTCCTCTGGGATTTGCAGAGCATTGCACTGACTCCTCTGGGGATCTGCAGAGCATTGCACTGAATCCTCTTGGATTTGCAGAGCATTGCGCTGACTCCTCTGGGGATCTGCAGAGCATTGCACTGACTCCTCTGGAATTTGCAGAGCATTGCACTGACTCCTCTGTGGGATCTGCAGAGCATTGCTATGTCCTGACATATACATGGTAATACATGTTGAGGATCTGCAGAGCATTGCGCAGCAGCGGCTGTAGATGAGGCTGTGTAGGAGGGTATACGGTATAATGTATTGATTGTCTTCTCCTGGCTCAGGTGTTACACTATAACCTGTAGAAACCCGTCGGGTTCCTGATCTGATGAGCTCAGCGCCTATCGGGGCGCTACAGAAATATGTAATAAAGATACAGCAGCCAGTGATAGAGGCTGATAACAGAGAACAATAGATGACAGCACACAGCCCAGCAGGGGGAGACACTGAGTTATAGGAGCGGCTGCTAACAGAGAACAATAGATGACAGCACACTGCCCAGCAGGGGGAGACACCGAGTTACAGGAGCGGCTGATAACAGAGAACAATAGATGACAGCACACTGCCCAGCAGGGGGAGACACCGAGTTATAGGAGCGGCTGCTAACAGAGAACAATAGATGACAGCACACAGCCCAGCAGGGGAGACACAAAGTTATAGGAGCGGCTGATAACAGAGAACAATGCCAGTATCTGCCCAGAGAGGAGACAGGCTTCATGGTTATTGTACGCTTAAAGGTGGAAAGTCACTGTCTCCTCTCTTCTTTGTCCTCCTGGTGGATGGCGGCCGTGTGGGACGGGGGATCTGGGGCCCCCAGAGGAAATGATGCTGGGGGCCCGCCAATGAAGAACCAGAGAGAAACTACATGTCAGTCAGTGTTTGTGCAGGTTCTAAAGCTGGGGACCACCGGAGGATTCTCCGCCTCTGGTGAACCAGTCCAACAATGGATGGCGGTATATTGTATGGCGGTGTAATATATGGTGCTATAGTATATTGTATGGCCTCGTAATGTGTAGCAGTATAATGTTCTGTGAACATCTGAACTTTTTGGAAAGTTTACTTAAGGTTATTGAGACCCGACCTGTAATAGAAGACAGAGTTTTCAAAAATGGACAATTCCTTTAAGTGCACATCTTGAAGGGACCTTAAACCTTTTCATCCTTATAACATGAACCATCCAGATGAGGAGACTTTTCCAGGACGTGAATAGGCTGAAAAGCGTTAGATGTGTCGGTGAATAGAAGCCGTTCATGGCACATGGCTGACCCCCTCATACAGAGACATTCCTTCCCTCTGACCCCTGCTCGTTACCCTTGGAGACTCAATGTCCTGCTGATTCTGGGTTGGGGGGGTATAGGGGATTAGGGATGAACAATTGTTTATCCAGCGTCATCCCCCTCAATGCTTCGTTGACATCACCAGGACCAGCGCTGTGCCGTGGATGTGTCTGGAGTGGGGGCTATCATGTGGCCTCCTTACCGGGTCATCTATGATCCTCTATCGGAGTAAGCAGAAGGAGTTCCCTGAGTCCTCTGACTTGGGGCTCTTCTGGAAAACCTCCTCCTCTATTTATGGGCCCCTCCTATTAATATTCATGATGCCAGGGGCCACCGCCTTCCCACAATCCCTCAGGACTGATCTATCAGTGATATAACATGTATTCGGTTGTCAGCCGCACCCCGGGGGATTGATTGACATCCTGTAGACTTGCCGTTCCTTGTCGTTCCTATGAGACATTCCTTTGTGTTCTTTATGTAAATTCTTAGGTAATATATATACGTCTTGAACTTGAATTTCAGGTCCGTCCTATGGCCTCCAGACGTGAGATATGATAATCAGGGGCGGAGGCCTCATTAGGCCGGGGTCATCGTATAACACATGGGATCTGCTTGGTTGCCATCGGCATTGGCACTATTCTTAGCTGGTATGGTCTTGGCTCCTATACAACAACACATTCTTAGCTTAAATCCATAGGGCGCCATCAGTCACATCGCTGGCCACACATTCTCCACTAAAATCTATTGGTTGCCATCAGTGAGGTCACTGGCCTTGGAGTCTTTTTTTGGTTTCTATGGGCAAAAACAATCTTAACCAAAACCTATTGATTGCCCTCAGTGACATCACTGACCTTGGAGTCTTCTTGGTTTCTATAGGCTAAAATCCATTGGTTGCCATTGGTGACATCACTGGCCTTGGAGTCTTCTTGGTTTCTATAGGCTAAAACCTATTGGTTGCCATTGGTGATATGTCTGGCCTGGGAGTCTTCTTGGTTTCTATAGGCTAAAATCCCTTGGTTGCCCTCAGTGACTTCACTGACCTTGGAGTTTCCTTGGTTTTATGGGCTAAAATCTATTGGTTGCCCTCAATGACATCACTGGCCTTGGAGTCTTCTTGGTTTCGATGGGCTAAAAATCTATTGGTTGCCCTCTTTGTCTGTCTTATTGGTTTCTATGAGCTGTAACGACACATCCTTAGCTAAAAATCTATTGGTTGCCATTGGTGATATCACTAGCTTTAAAGTCTTCTTGGTTTCTATGGGCTAAAATCTTTTTGTTGCCATCAGTGACATCTCTGGCCTTGGAACCTTCTTGGTTTCTATGGGCATAAACACTATGGACATCAACACAAATGACATTACTAGCCTTGGAGTCTGCCTGGTTTCCATGGACTACAGGACATTCTTGACTAAAATCTATTGGTCACCATGATCGATATCACTCGTTTCAGTTGGAGTCTCCTTAGTTTCTATGGGAAACAACACATTCTTAGCTACTATCTCTTGTTGCCATGAATGACATTACTTTTTTAAACTCCTTTTATTGAAGGATAAAGAACAGACACAAGCATTACATATGTCATATCGTCACAAGTACATGACAGCTCAGCAGAGCAGAAAGAAGTATACTTGCATCCAAGAAATATTAAAACATAAGAGAAAATTGGCAGTACAGAAAAGAGAAGGTAGTACAATGTAGCAAACATTACATAGGTTACATCATAACTGAAAGAAACATCCGCATATAAACATTACACTAAGTCATACTAGTTCCCTCCTTGAGGGGAAGGGAGATTGTGTTCACCAATCCGTATAAATCGACTAGGCTGAAATGCCGTCAGAGGTGAGTCACACCACCATCCCCATACCTTGCGAAACTTTCCAGGGCAGCCTCTGTGCTTGTATACAATAAACTCATATGACAGTGTGGAATTGACTAGTTTTTTCCATTTACCCACTGAAGGGGGTCTGACGTCCATCCATCTCATCGCAATTGTCTTTCGAGCCATGAATAGAGATGCTCTAAGGAAAATTCTACAGTGATGAGGCCACTCCTCCTCGTCCAGTAAGCCTAACAAACATATTTTGGGGGTACATGGTACCGGGATACCTAACATCTGAGACAACTGGACTGTTATTTCCTGCCAAAAAGATCCAACATCTGGACAAGTCCAGATCATATGCCAAAAGTCGGATCTCGGGTAGTGGCATCTATGACATTCCTCCGAGGGGTACCTACCCATTCTATGCATCCTAACAGGGGTGAGGTAACTTTGGTGGATGATAAACAACTGTGTCAATTTATTGTTAACGGCAGGGGAAACATATAGATGAGAGGATAGGACGTCAGACCACTCGTCCTCAGACAACTCTCCTAAGGAAGAGCGCCACCTGTCTTCCACTGGTAGAGGATTATTCTCTATTCGGTACTGTATGAGGAATGAGTATAGTGCAGAGATCAGGCCTCCAGGGCCCTGAGATCTAAACACACCGATAAGAGGATAATCTGAGAAGGGTAGAGAGGGTCTCGGGAACTGGGCGTTGAAAGCGTGCCGAAGTTGTAAGTATCTGTACATGGATCCCCGTGGTAAGTCAAACTTGTCTTGCAATTGTTGGAATGAGCAGAAGACCTGGCCCCGACACACATCCCCCACTGTACAGACACCATGTCGTATCCAGAAGCGGGGTTCCAGGTGTTCAGAAAAATGTGGCAGATTAGGGTGATACCATAAGGGCGTCTCTATCATCACTCCCTGATAATGTAGCAATTTTTTGACTGCGCCCCACACTTGTGATGCTAACTTGTGTAGTGGTAAAAGCCGGGACTGTTTCAAATAGCCACCCTCCAAGACCGGCCATAAATGCTGGAGGTCCAGGAAGTGAGCCAAATGATGTTCCCTATTAGGTAAAATCTTTGCCTCCACCCAATGAATGACATTACTGAACCTAGTCGGCATTGGTTACCATGAGTGTAAGCAAAAGTATATTCTTGGCTTCAGTCTTTTTGGTTATCTTGGTCAACACCCCCTGATCTGAGCTGGACTCTTATAATGCCAGGAGAGACATTGATGTTTCAGCTGATATCTTCTTGGCTTCTATAGGTGATGTTACACTCCTTACCATATTTTCCATAGCAATATCAATGACCTCGTCTGGCATCTTCATGATGAATATCACTGTCGTTACATGGAACCTTTCTTGTTTCTATGGACACTAGTGTTTTTGGTTGGTATTGTCTTGGTTTCTATAGGTAACCAATATTTTGGTTGCCATATACCACACCATTGTTCCTGGTGGAAACCAATCCGTTCTCATAGTAACACCACTTACGTTACGAAGAATTTTTTTGGCTGCCATGAGCAGCACCATTTTCTTAGATTTTAGTTACTTTTGTCAACCAATTTTTTTGGGTTGCCATTGTTCTTAGCTGGTATCTTCTTGGTTTCTATGGATGGTGCCACATTTTAGCCAGAATATGTAGGATACCACATACAAAACCCTTAGATCCTGGTGAGGATCTTCCTAGCTATCTTGATCTGCTGAGATCAGTGATAGATGGAATCTTCTTTGTTTTTGTGGGCGAAGACATACTTTCTACCAAGAACTTGAATACCATTAGCAATGTTCTTAGCTGGCCTCTTCTTACGTATGTCTTTCTTCCTTGGAAATCTTCCTTGTTGCCAGAGTCAATGCCATTGCTGTACTCAAGACTCTTCTTGGTTTCTTTGAGTGACCAAATCTCTATGAATATCATGAGCAATACCTTTTTAAAGGGAATCTTCTTAGGAGCCATGGCCAGCCATCTTGTTCATGGCTGGTTCCTATCATCTCAGAGTCTATAGGTAACAGCAGAGTCACGGCCTCAGCCTTGTGGTTGACCTGTAGTACCTGTCTGCTAGGTGCGGTAGATCTTATTTTGTTCCACTTCTCATAGCGGATTGGATTGATGCCATTTCGAGTGGCTTTTGCATTCCTCTGGATTATCTGGTATTCGTAAGCATACAAGCCGTAATACTCGATGGATTTAGCTGGACTCTATCCAGCTTATTATGTAATGAGCTGCACCATTGTTCCTAGAAGGAATCATCTTAGTTGTCATAGTTATTCAATGTTCAACCATCAACTTGGCAACCAGAAATGTTCTTGTGGTGATCCTCCCTGGTATCTTCTTGGTTTCTGTAGGTAACACCCCATTCAGCCACAGTGCCCTAAGTAACACCACTCCGCAAGTGTCATCTTGAGCAACACTCCTGATCTTCTCTAATCTTTTTAGTGGTTCTAAACATCCAAGTTTTTAGCTAATGCTTCTTGGTACCTATACACATAGAAAAATATTGGATGGTATGGTGAAAAATATTGTTCCTAGTAGGAATCATCTTGGTTTCTATGTTGAAAACCATTGTTGCAAAGAACCATGCTTTTAGTCAGAGCAACCAAAAAGATTCCCACTTTTCCACTGGGAAAGTTGGTTTTCACCATAGCAACCAAGAAGATTTCCACTGGGAACATTGGTTTTGATCATAGCAACCAAGTATATTCCCACTGGGAACATTGGCTTTGAACATAGCAATCAAAATGGTTTCCAATGAAAATTATTTTGATTGTTGTGGTCAACACCAGTGTTCCCAGTGGGAATCTTCTTGGTTGCTTTGGTGCAAATTATTGTCTCTAGTGAGAATCTTCTTGGTTGCTATGGTGAAAACCATGGTTCCTAGTGGGAATGCTCTTTGTTCCACCATAGCAACCAAGAAGATTGTCACTAGAAGAAATAAGTTGAACCATGGCAACCAAGTGTAAATTTTAGTTGCTAAGGTAAAAAACATTGTTTCTAGTGGTAGTCACCTTATCACCACAGCAGCCAAGAAATTCCACCTGGTTGCTATGGTGAAAACCACTGTTCCAAGTGAGTCATCTTGGTTGCAATGGTAAAAGAGGATTACCACTACTAACAATGGTTTTTACCATAGCAACCAAGATGATTCTAGTGGGAATCTTCTTGGTTGCCACGGTGGAAACCACCAAGACGATTCCCACATAAGAACAATGATTTTCACCATAATAACCAAATGTGAATCTTCTTGGTTGCTATGGTGAAAGTAAGACTACCATTAGGATGACTGGTTTTCTCCATAGCAACCAAGAAGCTTTTCTCTAGAGTCTTACAGCAGGTTCTATAAGTCTTATAAGAGGTACTATAAGCAGGTACAGGTACGACTAACGATCAACGACATAGGAGCGATTTTCGCACGACGATCATCCAGTGTAATAGGGCTCTAAGACTGAGTAGTGAGTGGATGTGATGTTGGCCGGGGAGGATGGAGCCATGCATCAATACTGTATGGTACTGCCCTTTAAGAAGACTGTGGACAATGTAATGTCTTAAAGGGGCAGGAACCTTAGTCAGGGCAGAGTTGTCTCTTTTAGCCAGTAGAGATCTGGCTGTCAGGACGCACAGGGCTACATATATAGGGATATATAGTATATACAGAGATATATGGTGTATACTGTATACTGTCAGCCTGTGTAATGTCTCCTGGAGTCATTATAACTACTTTCAGTCTTCCCCTCACGGTTCTTTCTTTAGGGTCCAGCTCCTTGCAGGGCGACCTCTGGAATCTGTGTCCTGCTGTGTCAGTGCCCTCTGACCTCTCACCCCTGACCTGTAATGCTGTGTGCTCCCCCACTGCAGCGTCACACATCATCTCATGTATCTAATCCGGTCATATACAATGACATCAGCTGTATCTAATCCTATCATGTGTGATACTATTATATTATGTACTGTATCTATTCCTATCATGTGTGATACTATGATATTATGTACTGTATCTAATCCCATCATGTGTGATACTATGATATTATGTACTGTATCTATTCCTATCATGTGTGATACTATATTATGTACTGTATCTAATCCTATCATGTATGATACTATGATATTATGTACTGTATCTAATCCTATCATGTGTGATACTATTATATTATGTACTGTATCTATTCCTATCATGTGTGATACTATGATATTATGTACTGTATCTATTCCTATCATGTGTGATACTATATTATGTACTGTATCTAATCCTATCATGTATGATACTATGATATTATGTACTGTATCTAATCCTATCATGTGTGATACTATGATATTATGGTCAGATCATGTGTGATACTATATTATCAAGTGTAAAATTCAGGCCCTCCGGCTGTTGCAAAACCCCAGCTAAAGCTTTGGTTGTCCAGGCCGGATTATCCTGGGATATATATTATTATAGGATATCTAGAGTGTGTGACATGTGCAGTGGCGGCTGTATACAGTGTATGATATATATATATATATATATATATATATATATATATATATATATATATATATAGGCTGCATGCAGTGTATGATGTATATACATAGGAGGTGGCTGTATACAGTGTGACATGTAGAGTGGGCGGCTGTATACAGTGTGACAGGAGGTATGTGTGGTATGGCAGATATGTGTATATACAGGGCCGCTCCCGGCGGTGTATACAGTATATGACTCCTGTCTTCTCTTCCTCAGGATGGGGGTGAAGGCGCTGCAATGCTTCCCCTGGTACGGGAGGTGGAAGGAGAGAAAGAAGAGCCGCAGCAGCCAGGAAGGTGAGAGAGACCCCCGCTACTTATACAGAGAGAGGGGGGGGCAGTGTATATATAAAGGGGTCTGCTAATACAGAGAGGGAGCAGTGTATATAGAGGGGGGAGCAGTGTATATAGAGGGGTCTGCTAATACAGAGAGGGGGAGCAGTGTATATAGAGGGGGGAGCAGTGTATATAGAGGGGGAGCAGTGTATATAGAGGGGTCTGCTAATACAGAGGGGGGGAGCAGTGTATATAGAGGGGGGGCAGTGTATATAGAGGGGGGGCAGTGTATATAGAGGGGGGAGCAGTGTATATAGAGGGGGGAGCAGTGTATATAGAGGGGGGAGCAGTGTATATAGAGGGGGGAGCAGTGTATATAGAGGGGGGAGCAGTGTATACAGAGGGGTCTGCTAATATAGAGGGGGGAGCAGTGTATATAGAGGGGGGAGCAGTGTATATAGAGGGGGGAGCAGTGTATATAGAGGGGGGAGCAGTGTATATAGAGGGGGGAGCAGTGTATATAGAGGGGGGGGCAGTGTATATAGAGGGGGGAGAAGTGTATATAGGGGGGTCTGCTAATACAGAGAGGGGGAGCAGTGTATATAGAGGAGGGAGCAGTGTATACAGAGGGGGGAGCAGTGTATATAGAGGGGGGAGCAGTGTATATAGAGGGGGGAGCAGTGTATATAGAGGGGGGCAGTGTATACAGAGGGGTCTGCTAATACAGAGGGGGGGAGCAGTGTATATAGAGGGGGGAGCAGTGTATATAGAGGGGTCTGCTAATGGGGAGCAGAGTACACACAGTGAGGGGTGTAGGTCAGGGGAGGGGGTGCAGGAGGGGTCTGTGTATACAGAGGAGGGAATGGGGGGGGACACATTGAGGGGTGCGCGCACACAGAACAGGGGGCGCTGTGTAGAGAGGGTATACAGCGGATATACAATGAATCACCCATGTGTATCTCTCTCTTCCCAGAGACCCCCGCAGCCCCCTCACCTCCGCCGGAGAAGCCCAGACTCCACTCCACCAATTCTGGGGGCAGCGACACGGACGGCCAGCAGAGCCGAGCGTACTTCAGTGGGAAGGCCCGGGTCTCCTTCCGCCACCAGATGGACTCCAACATGTATGTGAATGACTCCACCTTCTGAGGGCGCTGCACGCCCAGGGTCACCCGCCATCACCTGGGGTCGGGGTGTTCTTCCCTCACTACACAGCAATGACCATACGCATGAAGACACATCCATATCATCATCATCCTCACCTGGAGCCTGCAGTACTCAGGATCCACCAGCAGGGGACAGGACTAAGGACAAATCACTCCCCAATCTACAGAACCCGACTCAGCACTCTGGGTTACTGCTCTCTGGTATCAGCCACCTGGGTCTGATCTGGGTTACTGCTCTCTGGTATCAGCCACCTGGGTCTGATCTGGGTTACTGCTCTCTGGTATCAGCCACCTGGGTCTGATCTGGGTTACTGCTCTCTGGTATCAGCCTCCTGGGTCTGATCTGGGTCACTGCTCTCTGGTATCGGCCACCCGGTTGTGAACTGGGTTATTACTCTCTGGTATCGGCCTCCTAGGTCTGATCTGGGTTATTATTCTCTGGTATCAGCCTCCTGGGTCTGATCTGGGTTATTATTCTCTGGTATCAGCCTCCTGGGTCTGATCTGGGTCACTGCTCTCTGGTATCAGCCATCCAGGTGTGATCTGGGATTATTCTCTGGTATCGGCCTCCTGGGTCACTGCTCTCTGGTATCGGCCACCTGGGTTCGATCTGGGTTATTATTCTCTGGTATCAGCCTCCTGGGTCTGATCTGGGTTACTGCTCTCTGGTATCGGCCACCTGGGTCTGATCTCGGTTACTGTTCTCTGGTATCGGTCACCCGGGTCTGATCTGGGTTATTATTCTCTGTTATCAGCCTCCTGGGTCTGATCTGGGTTACTGCTCTCTGGTATCGGCCACCTGGGTCTGATCTCGGTTACTGTTCTCTGGTATCGGTCACCCGGGTCTGATCTGGGTTATTATTCTCTGTTATCAGCCTCCTGGGTCTGATCTGGGTTACTGCTCTCTGGTATCGGCCACCTGGGTCTGATCTGGGTTACTGCTCTCTGGTATCGGCCACCTGGGTCTGATCTCGGTTACTGTTCTCTGGTATCGGTCACACGGGTCTGATCTGGGTTATTATTCTCTGTTATCAGCCTCCTGGGTCTGATCTGGGTTACTGCTCTCTGGTATCGGCCACCCGGGTCTGATCTGGGTTATTATTCTCTAGTATCAGCCTCCTGGGTCTGATCTTTGTATTATCAGGATATTTTTCTTGTGTTATTTCTTATTTTTTTTTTTTATAATTAGGAACTTAGATGTAAGAAGGGGGGGGATATATGGTTACACTATATGGCTGGTTGGTGTAAGAAGGGAGGGGGGGGGATATATGGTTACACTATATGGCTGGTTGGTGGTGACACCTAGAGGCCGGAGTTAGTACTGCACTGTAACCCTCTGACAGTCCATCACTGCCTATGTGCCTGAGTACAGAAACCATCCGATTGATGGATGAATTCTGGATTGTCAGCGCTCCTGGCTGGATTACCGGACAACACACAGGCGTCACCACAAGTCCCAGCATGACCAGCAGTCTGGATTATAGATATTTTTATATGATCCCATTTAGGAATTTTTATGTATTCATAAAAAAATAAAATGAAAAATCCGCCAGTTTTTTTTTTTTTCAATAAAGTTTATAATAAGGGTGTGTTCACACTGTCCGTTAAGCGGCTACAGTTTTTTTTCCATCCTGCTACATCAATTTTCCATTGACTTAAAAAAAGTGATGGAGACTGATCCATTTTAAATGTTTTTAAGGGGTAGTATAGCATAAAAATTTTTTAATTTGCTACTATTAAACATCTCCAATCTTCCAGTAGTTGTCAGCTGCTGTATGTCCTGCAGGAAGTCCAGTCTGACACAGTGCTTGCTGCTGCCACCTCTGTCCATGTCAGGAGAGGTTTTCTAAGGGGATTTGCTGCTGCTCTGGACAGTTCCTGACATGGACAGAGGTGGCAGCAGAGAGCACTGTGTCAGACTGGAGAGAATACACCACTTCCTGCAGGACATACAGCAGCTGATAAGTACTAGCAGACTGGAGATTTTTTAATAGAAGTAAATAACAAATCTCTGGCACCAGTTGCTTGGAAAGGAAAAAGTTCTTGCTGAACTTCCACCAAGACGTAGGTGACCACATTTTTCTGTATGTTACACATAATAAAACGGATACGGTGAAACGCAGCCTTACCCACATGGGATATACACTCACCGGCCACTTTATTAGGTACACCATGCTCGTAACGGGTTGGACCCCCTTTTGCCTTCAGAACTGCCTCAATTCTTGGTGGCATAGATTCAACAAGGTGCTGGAAGCTTCCTCAGAGATTTTGGTCCATAGTGACATGATGACATCACACAGTTGCCGCAGATTTGTCGGCTGCACATCCATGATGCCAATCTCCCGTTCCACCACATCCCAAAGATGCTCTATTGGATTGAGATCTGGTGACTGTGGAGGCCATTGGAGTACAGTGACCTCATTGTCATGTTCAAGCAGAAACCGAGACTCATCAGACCAGGCAACGTTTTTCCAATCTTCTACTGTCCAACTTCGATGAGCTTGTGCAAATTGTAGCCTCAGTTTCCTGTTCTTAGCTGAGCGGAGTGGCCCCCGGTGTGGTCTTCTGCTGCTGTAGCCCATACTGTGTACTGTGCGTTCAGAGATGCTCTTCTGCCTACCTTGGTTGTAACGGTTGGCTATTTGAGTCACTGTTGCCTTTCTATCAGCTCGAACCAGTCTGCCCATTCTCCTCTGACCTCTGGCATCAACAAGGCATTTCCGCCCACAGAACTGCCGCTCACTGGATGGTTTTTCTTTTTCGGACCATTCTCTGTAAACCCTAGAGATGGTTGTGCGTGAATATCCCAGTAGATCAGCAGTTTCTGAAATACTCAGACCAGCCCTTCTGGCACCAACAACCATGCCACGTTCAAAGGCACTCAAATCACCTTTCTTCCCCATACTGATGCTCGGTTTGAACTTCAGGAGATTGTCTTGACCATGTCTACATGCCTAAATGCACTGAGTTGCCGCCATGTGATTGGCTGATTAGAAATTAAGTGGTAACGTGCAGTTGGACAGGTGTACCTAATAAAGTGGACGGTGAGTGTATGTAATGGTGCGTTTACACAGAGAGATTTATCTGACAGATTTTGGAAGCCAAAGCCAGGAATGGATTAGAAAAGAGCAGGAATCTCTGTGTTTCCTTTATGATTTGTTCTTTGTTTATAGTTTGTTCAAGGTTTTGGCTTCAAAAATCTGTCAGATAAATCTGTCTGTGTAAACGCACCATAAGTGTACACTGTAATGATCTCTCCTCACTGCTGACAGTGCACTGGACTCCAGAGCTGCCGCTCGTCACAATGGATCAGTGCAGGGAGGTTCTGGACAGGAGAGGTGTGAGCTGTACTGATACACTGTAACAAACCCTCAGCTCCTCCTCTATACAAGAATGGAATTCCCAGCCAGACAGGTGACATCCTAAGCAGCAGAGCTTACACTCTAATCTGCCGGTTGCAGGTAACACATATAGAGAGACTGCTCCGATAACGGGAATACGTCCCCAGCTGATCCTGAGCTGTAATAACCTGGAGTTATGCTGCAGCCACATCCAGAGCTGCACTCATACTTCTGCTGGTTTCTGTGTGTGCAGGGCCTCTCATCTCCTTGCTGGTGTGTGCAGGGCAGGAGTGTGCATAGCATTACATACAATGATGATATGCCATGTATACAGGTACTGCTGCTATATAGTTACAGTATAGCAGTGATGTGTTACCTGGGTACTATATAGTATCATTATTTATACACTCTGCATACTGGCCTCATTACACAGAATAGCAGTGGTATGTGGGGGCATGGTGATGATATGTCTAATATTCCACTATACAGTCTGCCATGTATATAGATAATGATGCCACACCGTGCCATGGTCATGTGACCATACAGTATAGCAGTGACGTACGTGTGTGCACTGTATGGTAGTTTTACCTGAGCACAGTTTAGTATCATTATTTACCTCCTCATACAGTATAGTGGTGCTATGTATATGTACTGTGTGGAGGTATGTCTAACAAACCACTAGACAGTATAAATACCACCATTCAGTACACATACATACCACCTCTATACAATACAACAAATGCAGTATACAGTAAGACTCTACTGATGCCTCATCATACACATAACTATTACCCCCATACAGTACACATACACACAACTATTACCGCCATACAGTAGATATATTACCGCCATACAATAAAGACATATTACCGCCATACAGTACACCCACAACCACAATACAGCCCAAGTGCTACCACACTGTACAAACCAAGCTACACTAACCCCCTCATACACCACACAGAGCAGACAGTGTAGAATAGTGAGCACAGCTGTGAGGTCACACATGGCGGCTCCGTCACATCAGCTTTTATTAAGGAGATTATTACACTAATAACAAAAACATAAAGGAGAGCCCAGGGGGCGACATCACGATACTGCAAACCGGGGCAACTCATTGCCGAGGATCACCTGACGCTCCACACCCGATTCTGTGATGGCGGCCAGACGGATGACCCCCCCGCTGGATCCATCCCGCTCCATCGCCAAAGCCAGAGCTGCAACAACAAGCACAGGGGCGGTCACATATCAGACGTACAACAACAAGCACAGGGGCGGTCACATATCAGACGTACAACAACAAGCACAGGGGCGGTCACATATCAGACGTACAACAACAAGCACAGGGGCGGTCACATATCAGACGTACAACAACAAGCAGCACAGGGGCGGTCACATATCAGACGTACAACAACAACAATAAGCACAGGGGCAGTCACGTATCAGACGTACAACAACAAGCAGCACAGGGGCGGTCACGTATCAGACGTACAACAACAACAAGCACAGGGGCAGTCACGTATCAGACGTACAACAACAACAAGCACAGGGGCAGTCACATATCAGACGTACAACAACAACAATAAGCACAGGGGCGGTCACGTATCAGACGTACAACAAGCACAGGGGCGGTCACGTATCAGACGTACAACAACAAGCACAGGGGCGGTCACATATCAGACGTACAACAACAAGCACAGGGGCGGTCACATATAAGTACAACAGAGCAGGATCACCGACCGCCTGACACCACCGACCTCCCGGCACCAGGTGTCCGTATGATGGGAGGAGCTCAGGATCACTGACCGCCCACCACCAGGTGTCAGTATGATGCCAGAGCTCCTGATCACTGACTTCCCGGCACCAGGTGTCAGTATGATGGGAGGAGCTCGGGATCACTGACCTCCCGGCATCAGGTGTCAGTATGATGGGAGGAGCTCCGGATCACTGACCTCCCGTCACCAGGTGTCAGTATGATGGGAGGAGCTCGGGATCGCTGCGTGGCTGGGGGAGGAGACATCTTTTGGTCACATGATCTCACCATTTGCTGTGAATTTCAGACACTCCTCCTTTGTCATTCCCGTTTTGTAAGTAGAATCCACAAAGCCGTAAATGTAGGAGCTGCCGGAGCCACCGATGGAGAACGGCTGGTGAACCATCATCCCGCCCATAGGCACTGTGTATACCTGTAATACAGACACATGGATATAGTGTATACACCTGTAATACAGACACATGGATATAGTGTATACACCTGTAATACAGACACATGGATATAGTGTATACACCTGTAATACAGACACATGGATATAGTGTATACCTGTAATACAGACACATGGATATACCTGTAATACAGACACATGGTGTATAGCGGTGGGGGAGGGGTCCGGGACGGTGTATAGCAGTGGGGGAGGGGTCC
This sequence comes from Dendropsophus ebraccatus, assembly GCF_027789765.1. NCBI lineage: Eukaryota > Metazoa > Chordata > Amphibia > Anura > Hylidae > Dendropsophus > Dendropsophus ebraccatus. The sequence continues at coordinate 223,591,360 of NC_091454.1, forward strand.
GGGATGGTATATAGCTGTGGGGGAGGGGTCCGGGATGGTGTATATAAGGGGAGGGGTCTCTTACCTGTCCTCCTCTCCTCTGGTCCCATCCGGCTACGATGATCCCGGCCATCAGCTCCTCCCGGTATTTGTAGCACATTTCCTTGAAGAGATTGGCGGCCGTGTGGACGAGGGGCAGCGTGCCCAGCTCTATGCTGCAGAGGGGAGAGAGGGGTTACAGGGGGACCCCCACCACAGACCAGCCCCCACCCTACAGAGAGGTTACAGGGGGGCCCCACCACAGACCAGCCCCCACCCTACAGAGAGGTTACAGGGGGGGACCACCACAGACCAGCCCCCACCCTACAGAGAGGTTACAGGGGGGGACCACCACAGACCAGCCCCCACCCTACAGAGAGGACACAGGGGGCCCCACCACAGACCAGCCCCCACCCTACAGAGAGGTTACAGGGACCCCCACCACAGACCAGCCCCCACCCTACAGAGAGGACACAGGGACCCCCACCACAGACCAGCCCCAACCCTACAGAGAGGACACAGGGGGACCCCACCACAGACCAGCCCCCACCCTACAGAGAGGACACAGGGGGGCCCCACCACAGACCAGCCCCCACCCTACAGAGGGGACACGGGGGTCTTCACTACATACCAGTGCCCGCCTCCCCCCCCCCCCCCCCAAGCTGGAGGTATTACTGGCAGACGTCCCCCCAGCCCCCACCCTCCCCCTTACCCCGCCCCCCCTCTTACCTGTGAAACCCCAGCTGGTAGGAGACGGCGTCAGCGATGGCCTGGGTGTCAGCAGCGCTCCCGGAGCGGCAGCAGAAGATGCGGTCATGTACAGGGGTCAGCTTGTCTGTGACTCGGTTAGCGATGTACGCCCTGCGGGGAGGAAACAGTCAGCGACCATAGAGGGAGTATACAGAGGCGGCCCCTCCCAGACCCCCGGGCAGGGAGTATACAGTATATACTGTGAGTATACGCTATACACTCACCCTGTAGTCGTCCTGGAATCAGCACCGATAACCACTCCGCCATCAAACTCCACCGCCATGATTGTCGTCTGTAGAGAGGAGGGGGGGGGGGTATTGGGGGAAACGTCACCAGAGTCACATGACCCCTTCCCGACTACAACACATCATGTCTCTACTCCAATCACCTCCAGAGCTGCACTCACTATTCTGCTGTTACATCATGTCTCATCCCCCAGAGCTGCACTCACTATTCTGCTGTTACATCATGTCTCATCCCCCAGAGCTGCACTCGCTATTCTGCTGTTACATCATGTCTCATCCCCCAGAGCTGCACTCACTATTCTGCTGTTACATCATGTCTTATCCTCCAGTGCTGCACTCACTATTCTGCTGTTACATCATGCCTTATCCCCCTCAGAGCTGCACTCACTATTCTGCTGTTACATCATGTCTCATCCTCCAGAGCTGCACTCACTATTCTGCTGTTACATCATGCCTCATCCCCCAGAGCTGCACTCACTATTCTGCTGTTACATCATGTCTTTAGTCACTCCTTCTCCCCCCTGTAAATCATTGCTGCATTGCATTGTGGGTGATGTATTTCAGTCACTGCATCTCCACACTGTCTGTGCTCGGTGCGTCTTACACAGGTTGCTCCAGTAGGTGGCAGCAGTGAGACGCCGTCCTGCAGCCTGACAGCTCTATGGGTGATCACAAGTGCAGCCAGGAGGGACATCACTCAGCTTTCCCTGGTTCCTGAATGGCAGATCGGCCTCGGTCTATGTGGGAAGTGGATGTGACGCTACATAACAGGGTCCTAGGACGTCAAGTGATCCAGAGGACATGTTCAGCCGTCACCCCGCTCACCCATGATCCTGAATGGCGCACTTAGGTGTACATAAACTATGCGAAGGCATGGATTACTATATAAACCTATAACTAAGTAATGTGCCATTCAGGAGCCCAGGAAAGCTGAGTCAGATCTCTGCAGGATCTATAACTTAAGCCATACCGGTCACCACCCAGCTTTCCCAGGCTCCGGCTCCCCGCCGCTATATGACTGGACAATATGGCAGCATAATCACCCAGCTTTCCCAGGAGCCCAGATCTGACTGTCCGTCCGGCATCCTGATATGTGTTATCATCCAGGGAAAGTTATGGGTATCATCCACTATGGTGGCCAGGGGGGTTACCACCCAGCTTTCCCAGGATCCTGAATGGTGGATCTGTCCAGGCAAATGTATTTATATGACAAGTCAGATGTGCCATGCAGGAACCCAAGAAAGCTGAGTGATCAGCTAGTGCTGGGACATAGCCGGCCTTGTGTGTCCAATGTAAGAGGTCTCACAGCTTTCCCAGGATCCTGAACAGCAGATGTATGACCAAGCATGTCTACTATGCAAAGCCTGGGAAAGCTGGGTGCTGGACCCCGAGAGGTGACTCAGCAATCATTTTGGAGGAGCCCGGGAAAGCTGGGTGCCGAACCCTGATAGGACAATCTGCAATCACTATGGAGGAGCCTGGGAAAGCTGGGTGCCGGACCCTGACAGGTGACTCAGCAATCACTATGTAGGAGCCAGGGAAAGCTGGGTGCCGGACCCTGACAGGACACTCTGCAATCACTATGGAGGAGCCCAGGAAAGCTGGGTGCCTGACAGTAATTACTATGGAGGAGCCCGGGAAAGCTGGGTGCCTGAGCCTGACAGGAGACTCAGCAATCACTATGGAGGAGCCCAGGAAAGCTGGGTGTCGGACCCTGACCCAATCACTATGGAGGAGCCCGGGAAAGCTGGGTGCTGGACCCTGACAGGTGACTCAGTAATCACTGTGGAGGAGCCTGGGAAAGCTGAGTGCCTGACCCAATCACTATGGAGGAGCCCGGGAAAGATGGGTGCCTGAACAAATCACTATGGAGGAGCTCGGGAAAGCTGGGTGCCAGACCCTGACCCAGTGACTATGGAGGAGCCAAGGAAAGCTGGGTGCTGGACCCTGACAGGTGACTCAGTAATCACTGTGGAGGAGCCCAGGAAAACTGAGTGCCTGACCCAATCACTATGGAGGAGCCCAGGAAAGCTCGGTGCCGGACCCTTACAGCAATCTCTATGGAGGAGCCCAGGAAAGCTGGGTGCCGGACCCTTACAGCAATCTCTATGGAGGAGCCCAGGAAAGCTGGGTGCCGGACCCTTACAGCAATCTCTATGGAGGAGCCCGGGAAAACTGAGTGCCTGACCCAATCACTATGGAGGAGCCCAGGAAAGCTCGGTGCCGGACCCTTACAGCAATCTCTATGGAGGAGCCCAGGAAAGCTGGGTGCCGGACCCTTACAGCAATCTCTATGGAGGAGCCTGGGAAAGCTGGGTGCCGGACCCTGACAGGACAATCTGCAATCACTATGGAGGAGCCCGGGAAAGCTGGGTGCCAGACCCTGACCCAGTGACTATGGAGGAGCCAAGGAAAGCTGGGTGCTGGACCCTGACAGGTGACTCAGTAATCACTGTGGAGGAGCCCAGGAAAACTGAGTGCCTGACCCAATCTCTATGGAGGAGCCTGGGAAAGCTGGGTGCCGGACCCTGACAGGACAATCTGCAATCACTATGGAGGAGCCCGGGAAAGCTGGGTGCCTGACCCTGACAGCAATCACTATGGAGGAGCCCAGGAAAGCTGGGTGCCGGACCCAACCACTATGGAGGAGCCTGGGAAAGCTGGGTGCCGGACCCTGACAGGACAATCTGCAATCACTATGGAGGAGCCCGGGAAAGCTGGGTGCCTGACCCTGACAGCAATCACTATGGAGGAGCCCAGGAAAGCTAGTGCCGGACCCAATCACTATGGAGGAGCCCGGGAAAGCTGGGTGCCTGACCCAATCACTATGGAGGAGCCCGGGAAAGCTGGGTGCCTGACCCAATCACTATGGAGGAGCCCGGGAAAGCTGTGTGCCGGACCCAATCACTATGGAGGAGCCCGGGAAAGCTGTGTGCCGGACCCAATCACTATGGAGGAGCCCGGGAAAGCTGTGTGCCGGACCCAATCACTATGGAGGAGCCCGGGAAAGCTGTGTGCCGGACCCAATCACTATGGAGGAGCCCGGGAAAGCTGTGTGCCTGACCCAATCACTATGGAGGAGCCCGGGAAAGCTGGGTGCCTGACCCAATCACTATGGAGGAGCCCGGGAAAGCTGGGTGCCTGACCCAATCACTATGGAGGAGCCCGGGAAAGCTGGGTGCCGGACCCAATCACTATGGAGGAGCCCGGGAAAGCTGGGTGCCTGACCCAATCACTATGGAGGAGCCCGGGAAAGCTGGGTGCCTGACCCAATCACTATGGAGGAGCCCGGGAAAGCTGGGTGCCTGACCCAATCACTATGGAGGAGCCCGGGAAAGCTGTGTGCCTGACCCAATCACTATGGAGGAGCCCGGGAAAGCTGTGTGCCTGACCCAATCACTATGGAGGAGCCCGGGAAAGCTGTGTGCCGGACCCAATCACTATGGAGGAGCCCGGGAAAGCTGTGTGCCTGACCCAATCACTATGGAGGAGCCCGGGAAAGCTGGGTGCCGGACCCAATCACTATGGAGGAGCCCGGGAAAGCTGTGTGCCTGACCCAATCACTATGGAGGAGCCCGGGAAAGCTGGGTGCCGGACCCAATCACTATGGAGGAGCCCGGGAAAGCTGGGTGCCGGACCCAATCACTATGGAGGAGCCCGGGAAAGCTGGGTGCCGGACCCAATCACTATGGAGGAGCCCGGGAAAGCTGGGTGCCGGACCCAATCACTATGGAGGAGCCCGGGAAAGCTGTGTGCCGGGCCCAATCACTATGGAGGAGCCCGGGAAAGCTGGGTGCCTGACCCAATCACTATGGAGGAGCCCGGGAAAGCTGGGTGCCTGACCCAATCACTATGGAGGAGCCCGGGAAAGCTGTGTGCCTGACCCAATCACTATGGAGGAGCCCGGGAAAGCTGTGTGCCTGACCCAATCACTATGGAGGAGCCCGGGAAAGCTGTGTGCCGGACCCAATCACTATGGAGGAGCCCGGGAAAGCTGGGTGCCTGACCCAATCACTATGGAGGAGCCCGGGAAAGCTGGGTGCCTGACCCAATCACTATGGAGGAGCCCGGGAAAGCTGGGTGCCTGACCCAATCACTATGGAGGAGCCCGGGAAAGCTGGGTGCCTGACCCAATCACTATGGAGGAGCCCGGGAAAGCTGGGTGCCTGACCCAATCACTATGGAGGAGCCCAGGAAAGCTGTGTGCCTGACCCAATCACTATGGAGGAGCCCGGGAAAGCTGTGTGCCTGACCCAATCACTATGGAGGAGCCCGGGAAAGCTGTGTGCCTGACCCAATCACTACGGAGGAGCCCGGGAAAGCTGGGTGCCTGACCCAATCACTATGGAGGAGCCCGGGAAAGCTGGGTGTCGGACCCAATCACTATGGAGGAGCCCGGGAAAGCTGTGTGCCTGACCCAATCACTATGGAGGAGCCCGGGAAAGCTGGGTGCCTGACCCAATCACTATGGAGGAGCCCGGGAAAGCTGGGTGCCTGACCCAATCACTATGGAGGAGCCTGCTGGAGATGGTCCAGGTGACTCCAATGTAAGAGGTCACCCAGCTTTCCCAGGAGCAGATATAGTAACCGGCTGAGGTAGAACTACAAGTCCCAGCAGAGCCTCACGCGCCGGCCCCATTGTGCTGTATCACCGGCCTAGTCCTCAGGCTTCTCCCGGCCTCTCCTGCTCCCCCGGCCCGCCCTACACGTCCCCGGCTCAGGCTCACCCCGGTGGTGACTTCCCGGCTCATCCAGTCCATTTCCGCGGGTTCCCCGCCAGTCAGCGCCGCAGCCCCGGGACTCAGCATCTTCACCGCCGCCATGACTATCAGATCTGCCGGGGAGGGGAGGAGCCTGACACAGAAGAACTTCCGGCGCACGAAGGGTGTACAAAGATGGCCGCCCCGCCCCAGACTATGACGTCACGAAGAAGCGTCCAATAAATATGACGGCTCTTGGGTGTACAAATATGGCCGTCAGGAGCGTCAGTCAGGTGGTGAATGCGGAAGTAGTGTTACTAAATGGGAGTACAAAGATGGCGGCTTAACATGGCCGTACATAATAATATAACAGTGATAATGAAATAATAAAATCGTAATAATTTGCCAGTATTACACTGGATGCAGATTGTATGTACTCTGGTCCTGATAATACGACTTATACTTAATGTGTGAGTATTGTAGTATTCATACTGACCTCTAGATGTCACCATATTGTACTCCACACACTCACTTATCAACGTGATGTCAAAATAAACCCTCATTACATGTAAAAGCCATAAAGTTATAGGGGTAGAAGAATAGCGCCACCTCCTGGGCGGCAGAGGCGTAGGCTGCAGATAAAGTGAGAGGTATATGGAATTGCTGGAAGCCCCATAGACCATACCTCCCAACTTTTGCAAAGAGCAAAGAGGGACATGTGCGCCACAGCCCCCATAGCGACCCTCCATAGCCACGCCCCCATAGCGACCCTCCATAGCCACGCCCCCATAGCAACCCTCCATAGCCATGCCCCCATAGCAACCCTCCATAGCCACGCCCCCATAGCAACCCTCCATAGCCATGCCCCCATAGCAACCCTCCATAGCCACGCCCCTACAGTCACCACATGCTGCTGACTGAATAGTGCCCTATACATCATCCAATCCTGCCAAAAATGCCCCACATAGTATCCAATGCCCCCATATAGTGACCAACATAGTATCCAATCCCCCCCATAGTGTCCAATCCCCCACATAGTAGCCAATGCCCCCATATAGTGCCCCACATAGTAGCCAATCCCTATATAGTGCCCCACATAGTAGCCAATGCCCCCATATAGTGCCCCACATATTATTCAATCCACAATATATGCCCCACATAGTAGCCAATGCCCCATATATGCCCACATAGTAGCCAATCCCCCCATATAGTGCCCCACATAGTAGCCAATCCCCCCATATAGTGCCCCACATAGTAGCCAATCCCCATATATGCCCCACATAGTAGCCAATACCCCCATATATGCCCCACATAGTAGCCAATCCCCATATAGTGCCCCACATAGTAGCCAATCCCTCCATATAGTGCCCCATATAGTAGCCAATCCCCATAGAGTGCCCACATAGTAGCCAATGCCCCCATATATGCCCCATATAGTAGCCAATGCCCCAATATATGCCCCACATAGTAGCCAATTCCCCATATAGTGCCCCACATAGTAGCCAATCCCCCATATATGCCCCACATAGTAGCCAATCCCCCATATATGCCCCACATAGTAGCCAATGCCCCCAAATATGCCCCACATAGTAGCCAATCCCCCCATATAGTAGCCAATGCCCCCAAATATGCCCCACATAGTAGCCAATCCCCCCATATAGTGCCCCACATAGTAGCCAATCCCCCCATATAGTGCCCCACATAGTAGCCAATCCCCCCATATAGTAGCCAATTCTCCATATAGTGCCCCACATATAGTAGCCAATACCCCCCATTAGTGTGGCCCCAGCGAAAAAAACAATAAACCAGTAACTCACCTGTCCTCCGGTCCCAGCAGCTCCTCTCCCGACACAGCGCGCACTCCCGTCATCCTCCGGGGCGGGCAGCGGGGTACAGAGACACTGACTGTGCCGGAAGTGACCTGTAGCGTCTCATGAATTACTTCCGGTACAGTCAGTGTCTCTGTACCCCGCTGCCCGCCCCGGAGGATGACGGGAGAGGAGCTGCTGGGACCGGCGGACAGGTGAGTTACTGCTTTATTGTTTTTTTTCGCTGGGGCCACATGTAATGCGGGACACGGGGGGCCGTTCCGGGACTGCGGGACAGAACCCCGAAAACGGGACTGTCCCGCGGAATCCGGGACGGTTGGGAGGTATGCCATAGACTTGTATTGCAGTATACTATGTTTGGTATTGCAGCCCATTACTCAATATTAGGTGGTCCTGAGGATGGTGGTCCCAGAAGTCAGACTCCACCAGTGACCGTCCTCAGCACAGGTCATCAGTGTCAGATCCTATCACACCCCTGCAATGACGGGTCTATTCTACTGGATCTATCTACTTCACGTCCTTCATTTTGGAGAGGAATCACCACTAACCCGAAACACAGGTCCTCCTGGTTATAGGTGGAGACTGAGGAAAACCCCTTCCACAACAGAATGATGACCATCATGACTGGCATCAATGGGATGGGAAGAAGGGGGGGGGGCATATGGTATGGACCCATGATGGAGGTCACCTCCAATAAGCTCCTCCTTACTTGGAGCCTTCCTGTAGAGTCCTGCACTGTTCTCCTTACCTGGAGCCTTCCTGTAGAGTCCTGCACTGTCCTCCTTACCTGGAGCCTTCCTGTAGAGTCCTGCCCTGTCCTTCTCCTTACCTGGAGCCTTCCTGTAGAGTCCTGCACTGTCCTCCTTACCTAGATCCTTCCTGTAGAGTCCTGCCCTGTCCTTCTCCTTACCTGGAGCCTTCCTGTAGAGTCCTGCACTGTTCTCCTTACCTGGAGCCTTCCTGTAGAGTCCTGCACTGTCCTCCTTACCTGGAGCCTTCCTGTAGAGTCCTGCACTGTCCTCCTTACCTGGAACCTTCCTGTAGAGTCCTGCACTGTCCTCCTTACCTGGAACCTTCCTGTAGACACCTACACTGTCCTCCTCCTTACCTGGAGCCTTCCTGTAGGGTCCTGCACTGTCCTTCTTACCTGGAGCTTTTCTGTAGGGTCCTGCACTGTCCTTCTTACCTGGAGCTTTTCTGTAGAGTCCTGCACTGTCCTTCTTACATAAAGCTGTCCTGTAGAGTCCTGCACTGTCCTCCTTACGTGGAGCCTTCCTGTAGAGTCCTGCACTGTCCACCTTACCTAGAGCCTTCCTGTAGAGTCCTGCACTGTCCTCCTTACCTAGAGCCTTCCTGTAGAGTTCTGCACTGTCCTCCTTACCTGGAGCCTTCCTGTAGAGTCCTGCACTGTCCTCCTTACCTGGAGCCTTCCTGTAGAGTCCTGCACTGTCCTCCTTACCTGGAACCTTCCTGTAGACACCTACACTGTCCTCCTCCTTACCTGGAGCCTTCCTGTAGGGTCCTGCACTGTCCTTCTTACCTGGAGCTTTTCTGTAGGGTCCTGCACTGTCCTTCTTACCTGGAGCTTTTCTGTAGAGTCCTGCACTGTCCTTCTTACATAAAGCTGTCCTGTAGAGTCCTGCACTGTCCTCCTTACGTGGAGCCTTCCTGTAGAGTCCTGCACTGTCCTCCTTACCTAGAGCCTTCCTGTAGAGTCCTGCACTGTCCTCCTTACCTAGAGCCTTCCTGTAGAGTCCTGCACTGTCCTTCCTACCTGGAGCCTTCCTGTAGAGTCCTGCCCTGTCCTCCTCCTTACCTGGAGCCTTTCTGTAGTGTCCTGCACTGTCCTCCTTACCTGGAGCCTTCCTGTAGAGTCCTGCACTGTCCACCTTACCTAGAGCCTTCCTGTAGAGTCCTGCACTGTTCTCCTTACCTAGAGCCTTCCTGTACAGTCCAGCACTGACCTCCTTACCTGGAGCCTTCCTGTAGAGTCCTGCACTGTCCTCCTTACCTGGAACCTTCCTGTAGAGTCCTGCACTGTCCTCCTTACCTGGAGCCTTCCTGTAGAGTCCTGCACTGTCCTTCTTACCAGTAGCCTTCCTGTAGAGTCCTGCACTGTCCACCTTACCTAGAGCCTTCCTGTAGAGTCCTGCACTGTTCTCCTTACCTAGAGCCTTCCTGTACAGTCCAGCACTGACCTCCTTACCTGGAGCCTTCCTGTACAGTCCTGCACTGTCCTCCTTACCTGGAACCTTCCTGTAGACACCTACACTGTCCTCCTCCTTACCTGGAGCCTTCCTGTAGAGTCCTGCACTGTCCTCCTTACCTAGAGCCTTCCTGTAGAGTCCTGCACTGTCCTTCTTACCTGGAGCCTTCCTGTAGAGTCCTGCACTGTCCTTCTTACCTGGAGCCTTCCTGTAGAGTCCTGCACTGTCCTCCTTACCTGGAGCCTTCCTGTAGTGTCCTGCACTGTCCTCCTTACCTGGGGCCTTCCTGTAGAGTCCTGCACTGTCCACCTTACCTAGAGCCTTCCTGTAGAGTCCTGCACTGTTCTCCTTACCTAGAGCCTTCCTGTACAGTCCAGCACTGACCTCCTTACCTGGAGCCTTCCTGTAGAGTCTTGCACTGTCCTCCTTACCTGGAACCTTCCTGTAGAGTCCTGCACTGTCCTCCTTACCTGGAGCCTTCCTGTAGAGTCCTGCACTGTCCTCCTTACCAGTAGCCTTCCTGTAGAGTCCTGCACTGTCCACCTTACCTAGAGCCTTCCTGTAGAGTCCTGCACTGTTCTCCTTACCTAGAGCCTTCCTGTACAGTCCAGCACTGACCTCCTTACCTGGAGCCTTCCTGTAGTGTCCTGCACTGTCCTCCTTACCTGGAACCTTCCTGTAGAGTCCTGCACTGTCCTCCTTACCTAGAGCCTTCCTGTAGAGTCCTGCACTGTCCTTCTTACCTGGAGCCTTCCTGTAGAGTCCTGCACTGTCCTCCTTACCTGGAGCCTTCCTGTAGAGTCCTGCCCTGTCCCCCTCCTTACCAGTAGCCTTCCTGTAGTGTCCTGCACTGTCCTCCTTACCTGGGGCTTTCCTGTAGAGTCCTGCACTGTCCACCTTACCTAGAGCCTTCCTGTAGAGTCCTGCACTGTTCTCCTTACCTAGAGCCTTCCTGTACAGTACAGCACTGACCTCCTTACCTGGAGCCTTCCTGTAGAGTCCTGCCCTGTCCTCCTTACCTGGAACTTTCCTGTAGACACCTACACTGTCCTCCTCCTTACCTGGAGCCTTCCTGTAGAGTCCTGCACTGTCCTTCTTACCTGGAGCCTTCCTGTACAGTCCTGCACTGTCCTCCTTACCTGGAGCCTTCCTGTAGAGTCCTGCCCTGTCCTCCTCCTTACTTGGAGCCTTCCTGTAGTGTCCTGCACTGTCCTCCTTACCTGGAGCCTTCCTGTAGAGTCCTGCACTGTCCTCCTTACCTGGAGCCTTCCTGTAGAGTCCTGCACTGTCCTCCTCCTTATCTGGAGCCTTCCTGTACAGTCCAGCACTGACCTCTTTACCTGGAGCCTTCCTGTAGAGTCCTGCACTGTCCTCCTTACCTGGAGCCTTCCTGTAGAGTCCTGCACTGTCCTCCTTACCAGTAGCCTTCCTGTAGTGTTCTGCACTGTCCTCCTTACCTGGAACCTTCTTGTAGACACCTACACTGTCCTCCTCCTTACCTGAAGCCTTCCTGTAGAGTCCTGTACTGTCCTTCTTACCAGTAGCCTTCCTGTAGAGTCCTGCACTGTCCTTCTTACCAGTAGCCTTCCTGTAGAGTCCTGCACTGTCCTCCTTACCTGCAGCCTTCCTGTAGAGTCCTGCACTGTCCTCCTTACCAGTAGCCTTCCTGTAGAGTCCTGCACTGTCCTCCTTACCTGGAGCCTTCCTCTAGAGTCCTGCACTGTCCTCCTTACCTGGAGCCTTCCTGTACAGTCCAGCACTGACCTCCTTACCAGTAGCCTTCCTGTAGAGTCCTGCACTGTCCTCCTTACCTGGGGCCTTCCTGTAGAGTCCACCACTGTCCTCCTTACCTAGAGCCTTCCTGTAGAGTCCTGCACTGTCCTCCTTACCTGGAGCCTTCCTGTAGAGTCCTGCACTGTCCTCCTTACCTGGAGCCTTCCTGTATAGTCCTGCACTGTCCTCCTTACCAGTAGCCTTCCTGTAGAGTCCTGTCCTCCTCCTTACCTAGATCTTTCCTGTAGAGTCCTGCACTGTCCTCCTTACCTGGAGCCTTCCTGTAGAGTCCTGCACTGTCCTCCTTACCTGGAGCCTTCCTGTAGAGTCCTGCACTGTCCTCCTTACCTGGAGCCTTCCTGTAGAGTCCTGCACTGTCCTCCTTACCTGGAGCCTTCCTGTAGAGTCCCGCACTGGTCTCCTTACCTGGAGCCTTCCTGTAGAGTCCTGCACTGTCCTCCTTACCAGTAGCCTTCCTGTAGAGTCCTGCTCTGTCCTGCTCCTTACCTGGAGCCTTCCTGTAGAGTCCTGCACTGTCCTCCTTACCTGGAGCCTTCCTGTAGAGTCCTGCACTGTCCTCCTTACCAGTAGCCTTCCTGTAGAGTCCTGCACTGTCCTCCTTACCTGGAGCCTTCCTGTAGAGTCCTGCACTGTCCTCCTTACCTGGAGCCTTCCTGTAGTGTCCTGCACTGTCCTCCTTACCTAGAGCCTTCCTGTAGAGTCCTGCACTGTCCTCCTTACCTGGATCCTTCCTGTAGTGTCCAGCACTGTCCTCCTTACCTGGAGCCTTCCTGTAGTGTCCTGCACTGTCCTCCTTACCTGGAGCCTTCCTGTAGAGTCCTGCACTGTCCTACTTACCTGGAACCTTCCTGTAGAGTCCAGCACTGTCCTCCTTACCTGGAGCCTTCCTCTAGTGTCCTGCACTGTCCTTCTTACCTGGAGCTTTCCTCTAGTGTCCTGCATTGTCCTTCAGCTCCATACTACTAGGCATAGCACTGTATCTGCAGTATAGTTCCCTAGACAGTTTAGATCTGAGGAGACCCCAGCACTATGCATTGGAGGTGTAAGTGGTGGCAGCTGCAAGACTTATGCGATGTTGCCGGAAGGACCAACTCCCCACCTTGTTCCCATTCTTTGAAGGGTTGTTCCCATATTATACAGTAATGGTGTATCGGTAGGAGATATTTGCCCCCTTTCATTATCAGGACTGGTGAGGACCCCCCAGAGAGACCAATTTGTTCGGATTTAGCAACGTTCTCCAAACCCAAACGTTTACCATTTGATTCCCCGCTGCTGCGGAAATCAGATGCCGCCATGAGTACTCCTGGATACAACCTATGGCTTATGACTGTACATGTTTCCAGGATGCCCTGGGGCTGCATCAAAGTTCTCCAGCCACCAAGAGTCAAATGGCGACTGTTTGGCCACCCTGCTCTCCAAATCTTCCGCCTCTTCGCTCAACGCTATCCCCGAGGTCAGACCTCCATCAATCAAAGGTAGCATATCCTAGTAATATTCCATCAACCCTTTAAGGGTTGGTTTTAGCCATAACATCACATTCATAAAGGTTGGCAAGCATACTATGATCTCCACGGCACGGCTAATGTGCCCTAATAGGAAGCCGGAGGAGGGACTACATCCAGTGGGAGGGACTACATCCAGTGGGAGGGACTATATCCAGTGGGTGGGACTACATCCAGTGGGAGGGACTACATCCAGTGGGTGGGACTACATCCAGTGGGAGGGATTACATCCAGTGGGAGGGACTACATCCAGTGGGTGGGACTACATCCAGTGGGAGTGACTACATCAAGTGGGTTGGACTACATCCAGTGGGAGGGACTACATCCAGTGGGAGGGACTACATCCAGTGGGTGGGACTACATCCATTAGATAACCTTGATTGACATGTGACATATAAACCTTCCCAAAGGGCCACAACAGCTGTGCCCACCAAGTACATCAGTATATCAGACCACTCCCCTTGTCATGTGATCTCATATGTAGTTATGTATCAGTCAGATGCCTTCAAAGTCTCCTCCCACAACCAGATACTGAGGGCCGAGATAGAAGTGTTCTTTTTATTAATTTACAGGCAAAGATGAAGAATGCATGTGTCTAGTGACCGGGGGAACACACTGTAGACATAAGGGGATGTTAATGTCCTTCCTGGGGATTTCCTTAAAGGGTATTTTCTTAAAGGGGTTATCAGTTGGTTGCTTTCTTACAAAAACAGCACCACCACTGTCCTCAGGCTGTGTGTGGTTCTACAGTTAGCACCATTCACTTCCATAGAACTGTGCTGCAAAACCACACTGAAACTGCGGAGAAGAGTGGTGCTCTTTCTGGAGGGAAGCAGACATGTTCAGTTTACCCCTTTAAAGGGGTACTCCACTCATACATAACTTTTGATATGTTGCTGCCCATGGTGAGACTAACAATTCCTTCCATACTTGTTATTATCTATTCAATCTCCTTCCCCCAGTTCTGAGCTGCTGCTTTCTGCTGAAGACACAAAAATCTGTGTGTGAGCTTTTCTCTCTGTCTCGCCCTCCCTTCAGAGACGGCTGATGTAAACAGGTCCCTGTCAGGCTCTATCTGTAACTTTGTAATGCTGGGAGTATTATTCTGAGGTCAAGTTGCTAATGAACTCCCTGTGATTAACCCTCCCAGCATTACAAAGAAGCTACAACGTTGCAGATAAAGGGACTTGTTTACATCGGCTGTCTCAGAAGGGAAGGGGGAGGAGAGGGAGACAGAAAAGCTCACATACAGATTTTTGTGTCTTCAGCAAAAAGCAGCAGCTGAGAACTGGGGGAAGGAGACTGAATAGATAATAACAAGTATGAAAAGAATTGTTAGTCTCACCATGGGCAGCAACAAATCAAAAGTTATGTTTGAGTGGAATACCCCTTTAACCAATAGTGTTGCAGTTTTCATTTCCCAAATTCATCTAGAAAGTCACAACCAGAACGATGTCTGACACGTCTGCCCAACCTGGCAGTTGGCTTCTCTACTGGAAGAGGTGAAGAGCGATTGGAAGCGCAGTATAGATGACATTCTCCTGGTTTCTGGGATGCCCTGTGGTTCAGTGTTGGGCGCGGTGCTGTTTTGGCACATTTGTCGTCTATTTTCACAGTATAAGGAACGTTAAGATACTAAGACTCTAAGAATGTCTCAAGAAATGTCTGAGAAGGTTCAGCCTACGATGAATAAGAGGCCCAGGCTACGCGGTGTGAGCCTTGGGTCTTATAATGGATGGTCAATGTAATCTGTGTGGTGACGCAACATTTATTCTTCTCTTCTGTTGGCCGACGTGTTTCACAAGCCCCAGTATCACCACTACTTTGAGGCTATGAGCTGTGTATGTCGGAAGTCGTTGTGTAGCCTGGGCCTAAGGTTCTAGGCTCCACTATGTGTAAGATTCCTAGTATCTGTAACATGATCTTAGAAGGTCCCCCTTCCCACCCACCATATAAAAGTCTTGTGAGGACCACACCAGTTCTATTGTATCATCCTCCCCTCCGTATACCTATAAGATCTGACAATTTCCTACAGTTCTCCATCTTGAAGGTGTCGGCCTTCTCCCGTAATCTCTGGTCTCCATACAAACGGGCAAGATTGGCCAAGTCGGACCTCTGCTGTTTCTCTTTCCAGCAACCAGCTTGGACTTGCTCAGCGTATTCCTTCTCCACCGCCCTCTCCAGCTCCACCAGCGCGTGACCTCGATAGCGGTTCTGGAAATTCTGCCCCACAAAGTAGGGGACTCCGCGGCTGCTGGTTTCCCGGGGAATTGTGAGACCAGAAGAAGGTTTAGCATGGAGGCTGTAAGGTGGGGTGGTGGCAGTCATCTGTGCCACCACCGATACCACCACCAGGATGAGAACTGGCAGGACCTGGATGAAGGCAGAATATGCTGATTTTTGAGGACCACCTTCTTCTTCTTCATCTGGTCTTCTAGGCCGTTTTATGTTATGTTTATCCATTTCTTCACGCCATCTTGACTTCTTGGGTTCTGGACCCTTCTTCTCCCACCACTTTGGACTTGTCCGTCCTGCTTCTTGTTTCCTTTCCTGTTGGGTCTTGGGTCTTCCTGGCTCTCGTTTGCCTTCTTTTTGCCACTTGGCCTGACTGGCCTCCTGTTTCTGCTCTTGCCATTGTCTCCTTCCTTGGTTGAAGGCCTCTTCTCTCGATTTCCATTCTTGGTCGTTGTTCTGTCTCTCTCTCTGCTGCCACCTTGGCCTGTCTTGCATGTCATCCTCCGGTGACCACCTCTGCCTCCTCCCGAGTGGTTCATCTCTTCTGGCTGATCTTGGTGTCTCACGTGGATGGCCATTGAAGGCGTAAGCAGCTCGGGCAGAGAAGTGACCCCTAAAAAATAGATCAAAGATCTCGTCTGTGGTCAGGTCTTGGTCAGTAGTAGCTTGAGCTCGGCCCTGGGAGTCGTCATAAGCTTTTCTCTTAGCCGTATCACTGAGCACTGCAAAAGCCTTCCCAATAACCTAAGGAAAGCATAGAAGAGGACATAGATAAGCCACAGATACAAGAAAGACAATGACTATATGGGTAAGGATGACACTGTTATGGGGGATCTGTAGATATGTACATTTCAAATCAACTAGTGACAGCAAGTGCCAGAGATTTGTAATTTACACTACTTATCAGCTGCTGTATGTCCTGCAGGAAGTGGTGTATTTTCTCCAGTCTGACACAGTGCTCTCTGCTGTCACCTCTGTCCATGTCAGGAACTGTCCAGAGCAGGAAAGGTTTTCTATGGGGATTTGCTGCTGCTATGGACAGTTCCTGACATGGACAGAGGTGGCAGGAGAGAGCACAGTGTCAGACTGGAGAGAATACACCACTTCCTGCAGGACGTACATCAGCTGATAAGTACTGGAAGACTGGAGATTTAATTCTTTTACTGCTTTGGACCTCTGGTAACATAGTAAAGAACCTATACTTACCAACCCTCCATGCCCTTGCAGCGCTGCATCCCACTCCTGGACCCTGCCAGATGTCACCTTCTCTCTAATTCATTGCACATCACCACTCGGCGGGAAAGGGGGAGGGGACACAACCTGCTCAGCCAGTCAGTGACTGCAGAGGTGCTGCAGGGGCACGGGGACTGGTAAGTACAGCTTCTTTATTATGCCCCCCCCCCGTACCAAATACTTTTTATTTGCCCGGATTTCTCCTTTAAGGGTAGCTTCACACACACCGTATCGCAGCAGATTTTCTGCTGCGGATCCGCAGCGGATCAGCAGCAGATTTGATCTAAATAACTGAACACAGTATCAAATCTGCTGCGCGCCCGATGTGTGTGTGAAGGCGCCCTCAGCCTGTTACTACCTGGGCCTGTAGTGCCGGCTGCTCGGATTAGATATTTTGGTAAAATGCCGACATTTCATCTTTGTTATTCGTTATAATGCAGTCACTTTTATAACACCCCTCATACCCACATACATACCCATCATACCCTCATACATACCCATCATACCCACATACATACCCATCATACCCTCATACATACCCATCATACCCACATACATACCCATCATACCCTCATACATACCCATCATACCCACATACATACCCATCATACCCTCATACATACCCATCATACCCACATACATACCCATCATACCCTCATACATACCCATCATACCCACATACATACCCATCATACCCTCATACATACCCATCATACTCACATACATACCCATCATACCCTCATACATACCCATCATGCCCACATACATACCCATCATATCCACATACATACCCATCATACCCGCATACATAACCATCATACCCGTTATACCCACATACATACCCATTATACCCACTTACATACCCATCATACCCACATACATACCCATCATACCCATTATACCCACATACATACCCACATACATACCCATTATACCCACATACATACCCATCATACCCACATACATACCCACATACATACCCATTATGCCCACATACATACCCATCATACCCACATACATACCCATCATACCCACATACATACCCATCATACCCACATACATACCCATCATACCCATCATTCCCACATACATACCCATCATACCCTCATACATACCCATCA